>NC_141032.1:33595000-33607500 GCF_052040795.2 Danio rerio
CTAAAGTTTAAAATATGATATCTTAGTGGACCATCCCTTTAAAGCTATTTGATACTTAATAACTTATAAGTATATAAATCAGTTTTGTAAACCTAATTTGATGTGGACAACCAAATGCAGAAAATATTCTTATTTCTTTACCAAAATGCTTCCCTTGATTTAATTTTAGTATAAAAAAATGTTGAGTATGATTGGCTACAAGGATGGTGATTCTGAGTGGAGCAAAATAAGACATATATTTTGTCATAATATTTGTCATAATTTATAGTTAATACTTTAAAAAGTAAATATATTAATGCTAAACTTAGTTTGAACTCTTTGACTGCGGTTAGCAGAATAGAGCCTATTAGGCATTTGAATAACTTTTAAATAAAATCAAAGTTAAAAAAAAAAAGTTAGAGAGTTAGGAGTAAAAAAAGAAACAGCATGTCTTTACCTCATTAATTTACATCTCAGTGGATGCTCATATTCACCCCCAAATACTAAATAGCTCTCCTGTGAATTTACCTCAGTAAAGCTAAACAAACATACAGACATACTGTTGCAGTTTCACTAGATCAGACAGGAAATCTGCTCGCTCTCACTGTGCATTAGAGCAGAAAACACAACAGAGGGCAAAAACTTGTTGGCCACGACGAACGCCTTCCTGGCTGTCAATCAGAAAGTTGGAGAGGAAGTTTTTATTGAAGGAAGGCAGGTGAATGTCTGTCTCCTTCCCCGCAGGACAATCACAGCGACAGCCGCCCGACACCAGATCAAACGCCACGCTGCCCTTGGAATGACACTGCAGCCACTTCAAGGGGGGACGTAGTCACTGATCTCAGAGCAGCGCAGCCAAACACCCTGACGAGAGACGCCTTTACCACAGAGGAGGAGAAGATCGGCACTCCAATGTCATACATGGTGACCCCGGCAAGTTTAATAATTGGAAAAGTGGAAAAGATCGACTGACGTAAAAGTGTACAAGACAGGAGCTTTTTCAAGGGTAAAATATCAATTGCTCTGAAGCATTCGGTGACCACAGTGTCAAAAAAGAAAATCAGAACAAGTAAGGTTGTATTACTACACGTAATTTTCATTTTGATTTTTTAACTTGCTTTATAAAGTTCTAAAAGATACACATTTATTACAATAAACATGCTATGTTATGTTTAGATGTTATGTTTATATGTTTTGTTGTATGTGTTTTGTTATGTTTAATGCTATGTTACAGCGCATCCGGTAAGTATTCATAGCGCTTCATTTTCTCCACAGTTTTTTATGTTACAGCCTTATTCAAAAATTAAATTAAAATTAAAAACTTGAAAAATCACATGTACATCAGTATTTACAGCCTTTGCTGTGAAGCTCTAAATTGAGCTCAGGTACATTCTGTTTCTTGAGATGTTTCAGCAGCTTAATTGGAGTTCATCTGTGGTAAATTCAGTTGGACATTATTTGAAAAGGCATAAACCTGTCTATATAAGGTCCCAGGGTTGACAGTTTGTAGACCTCCGTCTGTAGAATTGTCTGTAGACCTCAGAGACATTATTGTCTTGAGGCACAAGGCTGGGGAAGGTAACAGAAACATTTCTGCTGCTCAGAAAGTTCCAATGAGCACAGTGGCCTCCATCATTCGTAAGTTGAAGATGTTTGGAACCACCAGGACTCTTCCTAGAGCTGTTTGGCCATCTAAGCTGAGTGATCGGGGGAGAAGGGCCTTAGTCAGGGAGGTGATCAATAACCCTATGGTCACTCTGTCTGTGTTCCAGCCTTCTTCTGTGGAGAGAGGAGAACCTTACAGAAGGACAACCATCTGTGCAGCAGTCCACCAATCAGGCTTGTATGGTAGAGTGGCCAGACGGAAGTCACTCCCTGTCTGGAATTTGCCAAAAGGCAACTGAAGGACTCTCAGACCATAAGAAACAAAGTTCTCTGGTCTGATGAGACTAAATTTGAACTCTTTAAAATGAATGCCAGGTGTTACATTTGGAGAAAACCAGGCACAGCTCATCACCAGGCTAATACCATCCAGTAAAGCATGGTGGTGGCAGCATCATGCTGTGAGGATATTTTTTAGCAGCAGGAACTGGAAGACTAGTCAGGATAGAGAGAAAGATGAATGCAGCAATGTACAGAGACATCCCGAATGAAAACCTGCTTCAGAGTGCTCTTGACCTCAGACTGGGGCGATGGTTCATCTTCATCTGAAGTGCTATGAATTCTTTCTGAAATCACTGTGTTATGTGTTATGTTCTGTGTTGTTATGTTATGTTATATGTTGTGGAAAATTGTATTACGTCTAATCTAATGATTATTTTATCTGCTTAAACATTTTAGGTAGATATTTACCTACAGTTTTTTTTTTTTTTTTTCAAATTTTCAAAACTGCTATACGCACATAAAGACTTAAATATATCAGTCAAATAAAAAGATTAACTTTTCTAGAGGTATGCATGTATGTATTAAGAGTTCAAATGTAAAAACCACTAGCCATCTGAAGTTTTCTTGTAAAATTAGCATTTGTTTCTTAGCCTCTTAAGTTTATTTGCTTGTTTTTCTACTTTAGACTCAATGAAAATAACATTTTAATCACCATAAAAGTGAAAAATCTGAACTTGAACTGAATGCTCATTTTAAAACAACTTTTCTGATGGCATTTAGAAGCTTTTCCATTTGAGCTATTCATACCGTAATAGGTTTTTTTTTTTGTATCTGTGCATGTACAGGTTTATGTGGTTTACATAAAAAAAATCATTACCTTATAAGCAGATAAATAAGTTCAAATTACCTGATTACATGTAAAAAAAAAAAAAAAAAAATTTTTTTTTTACCTTATGGAAATGTGATCATATATACATTTATTATATGCATGTGTCTATTATGTATGTATAATAATAACAGCAATTATCTTTATAAAATATTCAACAACACACAAACAAACATGCATATATATATATATATATATATATATATATATATATATATATATATATATATATATATATATATAAATGCGTATATTGTGGGTGAGAGGTTCTTACACGGGAAAAGATTGAGAAACGCTGTCCTTCGCTATCATTTCCTACTAGAAAAGTGAGGCTAAACAGATGCTGCTAGTATAATGGAGAAGACGTTTCGATGTACATTTTTCTCTCTTTCAGGCAGATGCTCACCTAATGTAAAAACTCATCACTTAACATGTCAGTCCTGAGTTTGTTTGCAGCCCAAACATGTGTGCGCTTTCCAAAGCAGGCAATCAGCACACACTAATAGGAGTGGGAGAGACACACAGTTTAAGTGTCACTGTTACCCATAATGCTCTCAGCAGTGGGTAATGAGGCTGAGGTGTGTGTGTGTCTGTGTGTGTGCCACAGGGGTTTATCCAGAGGCCTGTCAACTTCCCGGCAGCCTGATACACAAACACATTCACACACACTTTTCATTTAGATGCACATGAAACTTTACAGCTTTACACAATGGCGGTATACACACTAATACACAAACACACACATACACACACACTATGAGGCCATCAGTACTCATTATTGAATACAAAAGTATAACAAACAGCACGCAGAGAGACTTCATTCCTATGAAAACTGTTAAAATGACATAAATCTGATGCATGAAATGGACAGATTAATAAGACCAATTAGATAAGGTTGATTAATTCTCCAATGTTTTGGGATTTCAATAAAAATATTTTAACTGCTGTAGTAGTGTGGCTAAATAAACAAGAAAAACGTGTTGTTTAAAGAGTAATACCTAATTATATACAAATGTGTGTGTGCACTGTGAAAAATTATATAATAAAAAAATCATGAGTTAAACGGTGGCTCAGTGGTTAGCATTGTTGCCTCACAGCAAGAAGGTTGTTGGTTCGAGTCCCAGTTTGGCGCGGCTTTCCTCCAAGTGCTTCGGCTTCCCCCACAGTCCAAAGACATGTGCTATAGGGGAATTGGATTATCTAAAATTTGTGTAAATGTAAGAGTGTATGGGTGTTTCCCAGTACTGGGTTGGGGTTAGAAAGACATCTGCTGTGTAAAACATATGCTGGATAACTTGGCGGTTCATTCCGCTGTGGCGATCCCTAATAAATAAGCGACTAAGCTGAAGGAAAATGAATGAATGGATGAATGAATGAATGAATGAATGAAAAAAAATTACTACAATTTGTTTTTAAGTTACTCTAACTAATTTTAATAAGTTAATCAGGTTTCAACATCATGTTTAAAGTTCAAATTAAGTTATGCAAAGTTTGACTTAATATTTTTAGTCAATTTGAAAAATATAAGTTGATATGACAAGAAAAGTTAGTTTGATTCAACTAAAACTGTGTGTGTGTGTGTGTGTGTGTGTGTGTGTGTGTGTGTGTGTGTGTGTGTGTGTGTAGCTATGGGGATAAAATAAGAAACTGCATTATAATTCTGTTTATGGATTTGAGTAAACTGTTATACTAAAAATATTTATTCACACCATTTTTTTCAAGAGGTAAAAAATGCAGTTTAAATAGCTGTTTATATTCAGAAAGATAAATGATCACACTCAAAAAATAATGCTGTTTGTTCAAAGTACTTATTTAAAATCAAAATTATTTAAAATGAAACAACATAATTTGGGATTTTGGGACAACTTAATTGCTTTTCATTCAATCCACTTAAATTTGTAAAAACTAATACGTTAAATTAATTCCTTCATGTTGACCGAACAGCATTTTTAACAGCGCATAATAAAAAAATTAATGTTTTCTTTGCTATTCCATTAAAATATTGACTTCTTAACCCCTCTTAAGTTAAAACATTGAGTTGTCTAAATAGGAATATGAATGTCTGAAAGGATAGTACTCTTTATTTATTTATTTATTTACTTACTTACATATTTTTTATTTATTTATTTTAAATCTATTTCTGCAATCCCCAAAATAACAACTTTACTCATGCACATAACTATTTTATCATTTAAAGTATTATCTAATTCAGGGGTTTCCAAATATTTCAGGCCACAGCCCCCAAAATAAAAATACACGTGACTCGTGACCCCCAATGTCCTCTAAGGTGGTTATAAATATATAAACCTTTCACACAACGACACACACAATAGGCCTAAGTCTACTCATTGTTTAAACATGAACACCGTAAGGGTTTCGGAAAAGTTTAACCTTTTGCTAAAAATCTGATGCTATTGCTTTGTTTTTAATATAACATGATCACCCCCCACCATCCCAAAAAAAAAGGCTGAATTCATTATTTTGTAATTTAAATCAACTAACCTTTATAGCGCTTTTACAATGTAGATTGTGTCAAGCAGCTTCACATAGAAGATTATAGTTAATTGAAACAGTGTCCGTTCAGTTTTCAGAGTTTAAGTTCAGTTTGGCTCAGTTCAGTGTGGATTAATATTCAATACTGAGAGTTCAAACAATGAGGAGCAAATCGATGTAAATATTACCTTTTTTCCTTCTTATATGTCATTGATAAAACAGGGTAATTTTAAAAGTTTAATAAAATGAATTAGATTTTTGAAATTGACCATGCGACCCCCCTCTCCCTCCCCAATGTCTCGTGACCCCCACTTTGGGAACCACAGATCTAATTAACCTGCACCTAATAAACTGACAATTTTCAATAGCCCTTTACCCCCATAGCTATACACACACACAATTTCTCACAGTGCCATTTGACCACCTAAGATTATGTTAGCTCCAGACACCTGAACTGAAATGTTGTGACACACAAGATGCTCAGAGTATCTGCTGTCCAAAATAAACCTGACACACAACATTCCTGAAGGGTACAAAACACTCCAGCGTCTAAAAGGCCTGAGCGAGAGCTGTGACCAGGAGAGAAACGAGATACTCAGTTCAAGCTGTAAATCTTGGAGACGAGCGTCAGCACACTCCATCACACACTCATCAGTGCCACTTCACTTTAATTCAGTTGTCGCTGCAACTGCTGAGTGGATCCAACAAGCAAATTATACAATGAGAAAGTGGTTTGGCTAACTTTTTTCCATATGCAAAAGACAACAGGGTCACTGAGGTCAAGAGGTGCAGTTGGTTCAGATCAGAGTTTTGTGCAGATTTGTTGAGTTCATCCACTCCAGACTCAGTAAATCATTTCTTTACGGACATCAATTTGCGCACAGGGACATGGTCATGTGGAGCAGAAATGGGATCTCATGAAACTGCTGCCAAAAAGGACAGAATTAATTTGAATGCCGTTGCACGCTGCTTTGCTACCATATTTACTGGAAGTTTGAGGCCTAGCAAACACCAACACATTGTAAAAAATCCAGTAAATCACTAACTAACTGGTACTCGGACAGGTAGCATTCTTGTGGCATCAACCAAACCAGAGTTTTCCAGTGGTGATGTGATTCACACAAGTGCAACTGACGGCAAATGTAGAGCATAGAGTACACCACAGCTGCTCGGAAAGGAAATCAGGGAAATGCTGGGAAAGTAGAGCCTACAGGGAGGAGCCTGCTGTGATCTGCTCTGGAGACTTTCACTGATGGAAATGCCTTCCAATTCTCAATTTTGGTTCATTCAAGATCTCAGGCCACTAAAAAATCTCAATAAGAAAGAAAAATAGCAGATCACGGAATTAAAAAACAGCTCAACAGACGCAACATTGAGTGATGATTTGGAATCGAACCTGCAACTTTTGGGTTACAAGTCTGACTATGGTAACTTGCTATAGTAGTGTTCACATTAACACATAACATTTTCCCACTGGCCCAAAATCAAATTCTTCCATATTATATAGTTTATACTGTATGTCCGAATTCACTTAAATATATATATATATATATATATATATATATATATATATATATATATATATATATATATATATATACTGTATATGTTTGCAGTTTGCTCAAACTATTTATTTAAAATGAGTTGAAACAATTTTAGCAATAACTTAATTGTTTTTGTTAAATACATTTAAATCTATAAAACTTAATTTATTTATGTTGTCCCAACACATATTGATTGTGTGAAGCCCAGTATTTTATAGTGTTCATAGTATTCTAAAAACAGTAGGCAAGAAGCACCCTGGTGGCCTTCTACTTCCAGTGAGATTTAGAAGTACGCATCCAACCAACACTTTCCAAGAGAATTTAAGAATGGGAGTGAAGAAATGGACATTGATAAGTCATGTGATGATGACAAAACGTCTGAATTCAATTCATACTACACAGATTCATACTACTGTTTATAGAACAGGGGTGCTTAACCATGTTTCTGGGGATCTACCTTCTTGTGGAGCAGAGATGGCCAAACTAGGGCCCGTGGGCCAAAGTTGGCCCATGGCAACCTTTGATTTGGCCCTCCATCCCATCTTAGATTGGTTTAGAGACAGTAATTTCAAACTTAATGTAACTTTTTATTTGTTTATTGTAAGTCTTATTTGTTACTACCTTCTTTTAAGTCCAGGAGTTTTGTTTTAAAGGTGAAACAAAGAAGTTGTTTAAAATCTACATACGGCTGACAGAGGATAATGCAGAGACTTTGGTTAATAAATCAAGGCAATGGCAGATTCTGCTTCACTAGCGTATTCAGCATTGAACTCGACTGTGTTACAAATGTGATTATGTTTTTATTGGAAAAAGTTATAATTAAAAAAGTTATACTGCATTAGTTAATATCATTCAAAGTAATGTTTTCTATCTTTTATTAATACATTGAAATAAATAATATAAATTAGGAAATTACCTATGGTAACTTCATTGTAAAATAATTTGGTATGTGTATCTTCAACCGACGGCTCTCAATGATATTAGGTTTTTGGTCCTTCATATGAAATAGTTTGGGCATCCCAGCTGTAGAGTTTAGCTCAAACACAACTAAAACAACTTAAGTAGCACTTGAAAATTAAAGACAAATGTGTTTGATCAAAGTTGCAGCTAAACAGGGTTGAGCCCCCGATATAGAATGTGTAATGTTATAACATTTGTGGAGTAAATTTAAATGCGATGACAGAAGAAGCTTTGGATTATTTGATGTTAAACAGATTCAAGATCACAATACAAATATGCAACATTGAGATATTTGACAGAAATCTGGATGTGACTGGGAACTGAACCCTTCAACCTTTGGGCATCAAGTCTACCTATCTAACCATTAGGGGATTTATGATGTAGATTTTATCGGATATTTAAGGACTTTTAGTAGATTACAGTGTGCAATCTAAAACATTCTATGACCAAACAAATGCTAATTGAGCAAGTCTGTGGGGGAAAAAAATCTGCGAAAACTAATCTGATCAACATACAACTCAATGATAAAACCCCCAACCTGTTGTCATTGGTTTGCCTCCATTGAAGCAGTGTAAATTAGCTCTTATCACAAAGGTTAGTTTAAAGAGTCAAACAGTCTTCACCTGTACAGCCGGTAAATTTCAACAGAGGGAAATTACGTTTCCCCTTTTCAACAATCTTTGTTCTTCCTTCAGCCTATATCAGCCGTTCATTAAAATCCTGACAGCAGACCTTGATGTCAAAGAATTTCCTACTCGCGCAAACTATACGGCGAAGTGCGTGTAGGAGTTTGTTTTGCGAGGACGGGAGTGAGTGTGTGGGAGAAAGCGAGCCGTGCCCCCGTCACTTCTCCACCCTGCTCCCTCGGCTCCAGCATCTTAACGAGGCTTTTCCCCTCGCTTTGCAGAACGAAGGAGAAGCCAAATAAATAAAAGAATAAAAGGCAGAGCGAGAAGAGGGAAAACACATACTGAACTATAATTTGTTATATCTTTCAGCTCCAATTAAAAATAATATCAAATCTTTTTGTTCGACTTCATAACAAGACTTCAAGAGGGCCCCCAAGACTCTTTCTATTTGCATCCCTCAACAGCCCACTGGTGCTCCTGAATCGCATTAATTATATGACCTACATAGCACGTCGTTAATATTCCAAGCTGGGAGAGGAACTGGGAGCCAATACGGTGGAAGTCTAAATTTGGAGATCTTCAGGACATCAGAGCTCCCGCTTTTCTGGGGTTCGCGCTTTGATCTCCTCCCTCTTGACATTGTTTGCAAATGTCTGTTTAATGGGACTGGCAAACACCAGAATACAGCCACATTCGGGGTGTTTTTTTTCCCTCTCCCTCCTGCTCTTTCTCGTCTGCTATCATGCCGCGTTGATGACGACTCTCGGAACGACAAAACAAAGGGAGACGGAGAGCAAAATCAAGGAAGAGAGAGAGGTGACAGTGTGGCTCACCTCTCACAATACCACGTCTACTGATCTAATCGCTGCTGGGATCAGAGCGCTTAGTGACAGAGAAGTGTTACAGCTGTTTGGGATGTACAAAGTCGGAGCTACTCTGCTTCACGCGTAATGTGTTATGAATATGAATATTTCATATAGTGTCGGGGGGTGCTCTGCAGTTGTTTGCACATTAACGCACAATACCCGAGATAAGCGAGTGCGTTCACACCAAGAGACGCCGAGGACCTGATGTCTTAATCAGTGTCCAGCTGTACTGTGGGCTTCTTCAGAAGATCCAGGCCTGGCTCCTCTAAGCTGGGCCATGAATATGGAGCTGTTCTGCGGTGCGGGGCTTGGTTATGTTTTCTGTCTGATATGTCTGCCCCATTCCCATTTCAAAGGGAGGTCCACCCAGGGGTTTGACTTTTTGATCTGCCTGGCGACTGACTCGACCACCTGCATGCGGTATCAGGCCCCTGGTCTCGGTGGAAGGGCGAGCAGGAGCTCTGCGCTGGGCACTGATCCCAACACTACCCCTTCTCTCTCTCACTCCGTCCACATCAGCAGGAGGCCTTTAAACCATATTCCAGCTCTGAAGCCATAAGGATGCCATCGCGGCCATTTTACCGTTTAAATATGTTGTCATATTAAATCTACACAAAAAATAGTGATTATAAAAGCAAGCAATGACTCTTTTTACAAATGATCATTTAAACATCTTTATTTTATTTCGAACCTGATATGAAAGATGAAAGACGTTACAAAATAATCTTGTGCAATGTACATATGGTGCAATAAAGCAATGTAATCTCTTCTTTGATCGTTTTAAATAGTGAACAATATTTAATTATGATTTCACTAGATCTGTCTATCTATCTATCTATCTATCTATCTATCTATCTATCTATCTATCTATCTATCTATCTATCTATCTATCTATCTATCTATCTATCTACCTACCTACCTGTCTGTCTGTCTGTCCGTCCGTCCGTCCGTCCGTCCGTCCGTCCACCCACCCACCCATCCATCCATCCATCCATCCATCCATCCATCCATCCATCCATCTATCTATCTATCTATCTATCTGTCTGTCTGTCTGTCTGTCTATCTATCTATCTGTCCGTCTGTCTCTATCAAATCAGTCAGTCAGTTTGTCTGTCTGTCCATCTGTCCGTCTGTCTACTCAAACATGTATTCATTTGTACATGTCTATCTACTTTTTCATCCATCCATCCATCCATCTATCCATCCATCCAACCATCTAAAGGTAAAATTACACACGTTCATGGTGTACATGTTTTTTTGTTTTGTTTTTTCAAACCTGGTGAAATTAGAACTTCAAACAAAATATGTAAATGTTGATTTACATTTTATAAGGTGTAATCGGGTCTCAATCAGATCCCACTGCAGATTCATAAAAAAGGTGAAAATGCTATTTGGTTGAAAAAAAATCTGACTTTTTGCCAGTTTTAACTGGACAAAAAAAGCATAGTACAATCAAAATGTAACATTACATCATCTACTGACTCTCATGCCGTTCTAAACCTGTGTGATTTTCTTTCTTCTGCAGATCACAAAAGGGGGTATTTGAAAAAAAAAAAAAAAAAAACACTGCTGTTCAAACATCTAGATACTTTTCAATATATCAGAAGAAAGTCAAACAGGTCAGGAACAAAATAAAGATACGTGCATGAAGACAAAATGTTCTTTTTTTCTGGGTGAATTATTGACTTAATGCAGAAACTGTTAGAATTAGAAATAAACTGCTTTCATTTTCCAGGCATATACAGACTATAGCCTTACAAAACAAACCAACAGAACTTCCTCCAACAGTAAGTTTGCATGTCTAAGAACTTCTCATGCAAGGTCACATTGCTTACTTTCCTTCAGCCCTCCTTTCCAGGCTTCTTTGAAGGCTCGATTGGGTCCAGCAACTTGTGTATTAAACAATCCGTCATCAAGGCAAATGTTTTAATTGCCATGATTATTCTTTAATAATATTATGATTTCTTTAAGCAGGCATTGGCCATTAAAAGTTAATGAGATGAGTATGACCATGACAATATAATTAAAACCCTCAGGAGTTTCTGAAGCTGCCCATTAATAATTTAGAGCCAACTGAAGCACAAGACGGCCCGGTTTTAGTAAGTCTGCTCAGGGAAAGAGAGAGAGAGAGAGAGATACTGCAAAGTGTAAAACTGCTTTGCCCGTCACAATGTGAATACACTTTGATTAAAGGCTGAATTACCAGACTATCAGAGATGTGTCACTGTTAAATCCCCCTGTTAAAAACCTTTTGGGATACGCATCTCTTATTTGATAGCAGCGCATTATAAACAGATTCGTTTGAACTGCCGGGGATGAAAACAGGAGTCATGTTGAAAATGCACGTGGCGTCCTCGGAGCGGAAGTATCAGAGAGTACACATATTTGGAGTCGTCCTCACCCACACAGTGCTCTCCACTCTGGGTAAACATCTGGTGCGGCGCGGGTCTCTCTGGCTCCATCTTACAACAATATTTATCGCAGCGGGCTAATGCTCTGTCCTCAACACACTGCTGAGAGCCTGTGAACCTCACCATGACAAACACAACCTGGAGTAAGTGAGTGTGTGTACAAAGGCCAACGCAGATAATCAGGTTACGTAGCGCCGCGGGAGCCAAGTTCACCTCGCTTTCATTTAAATTAGCCTCACATCTACACCCAGCGCAAGCAAAAGAATTAAATCACACTGTAGAGCCATTTGAGGAAAATACAAGGTCAAAAGGCCTTTGACCCTGAATGATGACAGTTATTTTATTTTATTTTTTATTTTTTGAAGAAGAAGAAGAACAAAATGAGGGCTGCTTGTAATAAATATGTTGCCTTTGGGAAAAATCATCCCTGTTCCTCAATGTCTTATCAAAAATGTATTATGGGTAATGAATTCAGGGTTTAGCATGATTCTAAATCAGTTAATGGTATGCAAATATAGTAGGTTTCATTGTTAGTTTACTAACTGCTGTTAAATAAAAACATATCTATATTTAAAAAATCTAAATAAACAATTTAAGATTTGAATATGATCTAGAATGAATACATAATCATTTTCTATAATTTTTTTTCAATAAGGACCCAAATAGTACATCTTATTTGTTATCTATTTAAAACAAATCTATCGGGAAAAAAAAAATAAAATAAAAAAACAATATGCAATAAAAAATAAAACAAAACAAAATAAAATAAAATACAAAAAAAATTAATAAAAAGTAAAATAAAATAAAACATAAAATAAAATAAAATTACAAAAACAAAATGAAATGAA
>NC_141032.1:34867500-34927500 GCF_052040795.2 Danio rerio
TGAGCAAAACAGGTGAAAAGTTAATATTAGAAACACTATGAATGGGATGTAAATGTGAATGAGGTCTAAAGTTTGTCGTTGTGATTGGTATATGCAGTAGATTATATGTATATACAATTGGAGTCAAATATAAACTTTTATTATTTTTAAAAAATATTTTCCAAGTGCTGTTTAACAGTGAAAGGGAATTTATTTATTTTAGCTTGACTGGAATAAAAGAAGTTTTTATTATTTTCAACACTAATATTAAGGTCAATACTATTAGCCCTGTTAAGATTTTTTTTTTCTAATTGGCTTCAGAACAAACCACTGTTATCCAATGGCTTGCCTAGTTATCATAACCTAGGTAAACCTTTAAATTTCTCTTTAAGCTGTATGATGGTATCATTCATTCATTTTCCTTTATTTTAGTCCCTTTATTTATCAGAGATCGCCCCGGTGAAATGGCCCGCCAATTTATCCAGCATATGTTTTACAAAGCGGATACCCTTCCAGCTACAACCCAGTACAGGAAAACATCTATACACACTCATTTACACACATACACTATGGCCAATTTAGTTTATTCAATTCACCTATAGCGCGTGTCTTTTACTATGCCATGAGCATCTGGAGGTAATCCAAGCAAACTTCACTCAGAAATACCAACTGACCCAGATGGGACTCAAATCAGCAACTTTCTTGCTATGAGGTGACTGTTATATCCACTGAGCCACCGTGTCGCCCCTATGATGGTGTCTTTCAAAATAACTTGTAAAATGGTATGTACTATTATCATGGCAAAGGCAAAAGAAACTAGTCATTAGAAATAAGTTGTTAAAGCTATAATGTTTAAAATTTGTTGAAAAAAATATTTTTAAAGTATTCATACTGTAAAAAGAAAGAAATGGATGAACAAACAGTTTTCACAAATGATTATGTATAGATTTAAGGAAAGTACATACTATGCACATTTAAGGACTTTCAGTCGGGTTCAAGTCAATTGTTGGGCAGTTCATCTGTGAAAATGAAGCATTCTTTCACTATTTAATCCTGAATATGATCATAGATATGCTTTCTGATGGTTGTTTAAAAAAAGCTAAATGTGGCAAAACAATTGTTGGTAAACACAACATATAAAACAAAGCATAGAATATTTTTTTATAGTATATTACATTTGAATAAAATTTTAATTTCAGGAGCTCTACATATGGACCTTATTCTTTAATGCTAAGTGCACTCGTTTTTGTTATTGTTTTGGAACTTACTAAAAATAGAAAGATTAGACTATAAATAATAAATGGTCAAACTACTTGCTCTACAAATAAGTGTGTTAAAGACTATACAGACAAAGCAGAATGTTATAATTAGAAAATATCAGTTCGCAAAATCAAGCAGCATAACGAGATTAATACACACCAGTACGACATTTGATAAAATATATTTTGAAGAAAATTTGCAAACAAAACCATTTTGATGACATTTGACCTATGGTGGAAAGAGTACTGAAAAATCACACTCAAATAAAAGTACCATTGCCTGTCAAAAAAGTAGTGCATCTGATATGTTAATGCTTAGGTTAAGCACATTGATCCCTGACTTACAAGCTATGAGTGTCCAGCAGTAGGTGCTACAAACCAAGCTCATGCAGCACTGATACTATTTGTGCATGCATTAGAAAACTTTAACATTTTGTAGTGCATTTTAGTAATTGTTTATTGTTCAGTTGTCATAAAGGAGGAATCCTTCATCTTCAATGACATGCGGTCTAAACAGTCTCCCGGTCGCTGCGTGTAACAATTTTGAATGTTCTTGGACACCTTTTAATGCTACCATATTGGACATTTTTGCTGAGTTTATAAAGCATCCGTGTCTTGTGGTCCATTTTTCTATGTGAAGTTTGATTGGATGGGAATCAGGAGACATTATTTTAATTAATCAATGTACAGAACAAAAAATGAACAAACATAGAGTGACGGGGGGCACGGTGGCACAGTGGGTAGCGCTGTCGCAAGAAGGTCGCTTGTTCGAGCCTCGGCTGGGTCAGTTGGCATTTATGTGTGGAGTTTGCATATTCTCCCCATGTTAGTGTGAGTTTCCTCCAGGTGCTCCGGTTTCCCCCAAAGTCCAAAGACATGTGGTATAGGTGAATTGGGTAAGCTAAATTGTCTGAAGTCTATGTGTGTGAATGAGAGTTTATGGGTGTTGAAAAAGAAAAAAGAAAATGCATGAATGAATGAATGAATGAATGAATGATTAGGAGTGACTGCAGGTTAAAGAAAAATAGCATGCAATAGGTAAAATCCGCAAAATAATCCACTTTATTTTTTTTACTATTATTATTGATATTTTAAGGCTGTAAAACCCCTTACTACACAATTTATATACTTTTCTCAGACGGGCATTGACGTTTAACACTCTTCTACCTTTCTTTAGCATGTCCCGAAGTCCGACTTTTTGTGCGATGGTTAGCATCGTCCTCTGCCTTTTGGATGCTACCCGACGTGTCTGACGCTGCAGAATATTTTGTCGACATAGTGACATAATAGCATTGTGATGTTGGAGCAATGTGCTAATATGGTTCCATATGAGTACACAGTGGGTTCACGTTTATTATTATTATTATTTCAACCCCCGGTCCGCAGTACAATTGTCAAGCGTTGACCAGTCCGCAGTTAGAAAAAGGTTGGGGACCACTGGTCTACAGAACACAATACACTGTAAAAAAAAAGCATGTCATATTGCACTTAAAAAAACTGCAAAACTGCCATGAAAGGTGAATCGCATTATGGCAAGGGACCACTGTATTTACTTTTATCATCTGTTCACATCACACCATCAAGAAAATAGTCAGAGAAGCTGGCATGGCGTAAAACGCAAACAAACAAAACACCACACCGACAGACTTCAGCCGATACTTATTTGGGTTTTATCAGATAAGTGTGTTGCCTCAGTAAGTGTTTGTTGCCATCTGTTTAAGCATGTTTTCTTCAATTGAACATGCTGAATTAGCACTTATCCGGTTGTACAATGTCTGAGAACTGTCCTTTACTATGTTGATTATCTGCTTCTGTTGGTGCAAAAATGGGCTTCATGTCACAGTAAAATGAAAGCTATTTCGAAAATGACATCAGATGTTGTAAATGATGGCAATTTTCCTTTTTGGATGAACTCTCCCTTTGATATGGACATAATCAGCCATGTTCTTTTCATCAACAGAGATATAAAGGTGTGTTCAGTTTGGCCAGTCACACCTGCGAGCTGTAAGTGCAGCTTAGCACAAGGCGTGACAGATGGCCAGGTTGTTAGTGAGCGCAGGGTTTGACCCGTCCCAGCGTGAGGAGCTGTGGACTGACAGCGGCCAGTGCATCTGCAGGCTGATCCCATACTCCACTGGACCGTCCCTTTCCCGCATGGCAGCCAGGTCTGGCCTTAAACACTCCGGAGACCCGCACTTACTGTTCGGAGCATTACACATCGATGAGAGGTGAAAAATGGACAGTGCGTGTGTTCACTGAGAAAGAGAGAGTGAGTGAGGGAGAGAGAGACAGAGAAAGGTGTGCATCGACTTAACACATACAGACATGCTGACTGAACACAACAGAGAAACAAACACGGACCAAATGTACACCTTCTATAGGTGCAAGCTGTGTGTGTTGGGATAGATTTATTGTATACAAACAAGGCAACATAAATCATTTGCTTGCATTGAAAAATCATTAGATCTTTCAGTCGAAAGACATGTTTAAAAGACTAAAGAGAGTACACATTTAAATCCTGCTTTTTAAAGCTTTTTACTGCATATTAGAAAGAAAAAAAATATTGTTACCACCTCTTTGATGTTAGGGTAAAATGAATAACTTTTAAGGCATGGAAATTTTACCATGGGATAGTGGAAGCAAATAGACACAGATAATGAAAATACCAGCAAGTGATTAAAGTGAAGCCTATACAAAATGCCCAAATAAATATACAACATGAAATATTTACAATAATGAAAAGTCTATAGAAAGTAGCAAGTATGAAACCAAAATATTAGGCCAACTTAAGTGTACAGGGACATTAGTGATGCCAACCAAAAGAAAGAAATAAAACAAAACAATTCTAAGAGTAACCTCTTACCTCCCTATAAAGCATAATGAAACAAAAGAAAAGAAAATTCCCCAGTGTCATACACTTTCCTATTCTCAGCTGTAAATTAAAAATAAAAACAAAACATGGCATTCACCTCTTACCTTGTGCTTCCATAAATATATACACTAGATATTGCATACAGACCCCGAGCATGCGTCAATAGCGCCACCACATTTGTAAAGTGCTCCCAGGACAAATGTCCTTTAACCTCACTAGTCAAGAACAAAGCCAATGTGAACATGCTGGACTTTAGCTCTGTGTACAGGTGTAATAACGAGCAAATGAAATAATACTAACAAAGAAAACATGGCACAGAGGCAACACATTTCATGGGTAAGATTTCATTTTTTTATGTTTTTGTATGGCACAAACTGTTGTGCTAAACAAGTAATATTGATGATAGTACAGTCTCTTATTGCATTGACCATGAGGCAAAGTACCAGCAACTCGCACTAAGTTCTAGGCTTATGCTAGTTTTGTTGAATAAAATAAGCAAACAATGTAAATGAAACAAGATGACAACAAGATGTTGCGGTGCTAGAAACTTGTATTATTATCAGCTAAGTGAACAAGTTGTTGATAAAGGGGATTCAGTCAGAAACAAATCACTCCCTCCGTTAGAATGAGAAGTGAAAGCAGGGGAGTGGGTGTTTCAGGACATGGATTATATAAAATTTAAGGATAATACATTTGCATGCATGCAAACACACACTCTTTGTCAGTAATGCCTGTGTGATCACTTATCCATCAATGAAAACAATGTATATAAAATTATAATTTTTGTAATTTAAAATATTTCCACACTGACTACCGGGAAACCTCCTAATCATAGATATATGTATATACGTGTGTATATATGTCTGGCTCTTAATGGCCAGTCCACTACTGAACCTTGGTCCCAGATTCATTTCAAAGAGCGCTACCCTGTACTAAAATGGTAGCTCTGTTGACGCATTCTTTCCAATAGACAACAAATAGCGTTGGCGACTTCTAATGTAAATATCTACTGTATGTTGTTCCTCTAACAACAAGTTACTTACGTGTTTGCAAGATTGAAGTTGTTAGACATCTTTCCTAACCACCTTAACTCTATTAGAAAACTTAACAAGTGGTAGCTCGGTATGACATTGGAAAAAACTGGACCAATAAATAACAAACATTCATTTTCTTTTCAGCTTAGTCTCTTTTTTAATCTGGGGTTGCCACAGGGGAATAAACCGCCAACTTATCCAGCATATGTTTTACGCAGCGGATGCCCTTCCACTGCAACCCATCACAGGGAAACACCCATACACACTCTTTCATACACACAGGCAATTTATTTTATTCAATTCACTTATAGTGCATGTCTTTGAACTGTAAAGGAAGCGGAGCACCTTGTGGAAACCCACGCAAACACCAGGAGAACATGCAAACTTCACACAAATGCCAACTGACCCAGCCAAGGCCCAAACCAGTGACGTTCTTGCTTTGAGGCAATTGTGCTACCCCCTGCGCCACCGTGCTGCCCCTAGATAACAAACAAATCAAACAAAATAAAGGCTGCTTTCATACCTGCCTTATTTAGTTCGATTGAATCGCACTAGAGTTCGTTTTCCCTTTTGGTGTGGTTCGTTTGGGCAGGTGAGAATGCAGCAATCGTACTCGAGTGCGCACCAAAAGCGGACCAAATAAGCGTACCGAGACCTGCTTGAAGAGGTGGTCTTGGTACGCTTTCAAACGAACCCTGGAGCGGTTAGTTTGTGGTGAGAATATGATCCGTAATAAAACAGGTCCAACCGCAAAAAGTACTGCAACTTTTGGACTAATTCAGTTGCCGTAGACCGATGCGCAGTGCATTATGGGATATGGAGGAAAAATATTTGTTGACAGCGCTTTACCAACAGAGAGAGAGGGGAAAACATTACCTGATGGATCGTTGGTAATATTTCCTAAGATGACAATGTCGCAGTTTAGCTAAATTAATTCACGCCTCCTTCTGAAGTGATGAGCGATGCATTAAAACACTGTTTTCCAGCTGCAGCCGCACTTCATTATCGAAATGTATAGTTTGTCTAAAGCAGGCATACAATCAGTCAGAGCAGTCGTCCCTCCAGAGTAAAAAGCAACATTTTGTGTCTGCCGTTTTTGTTTACTTGCGGGAGTTCATTGGCATTTTCCTGCACGTGAATTCTAACCAATCAATAAGCAGTTTAGTAAATATGTTCAACAACATCTGGCCAATGAGTGATGTGGACTTGTCAGCTGACTGCATTTTGGTTTGTTTCAACTGGTTCGGACCAAAGCCAGCAGTGTGGTGTGAAAACGACCCAAAGACGGCAGAACATACAACAATGTATCATTTATTGCTCTTATCCGGAACAAATTAAGCGACCTACAGATGTGAAAGCACCCAAAAATGTACAAAAAACACAGAAGTCTCAAAAAAGGGGTAAAAGGGTGCTACCCAAATGAAAGTTATGCAAAATAGTCAAAAGATAAATATCTTGTCAGCAAAGTAGGTGGACCTAATAAAAAATGACGGGCATGGCGAGAGAGAGCGAGAATAGGAGGAAAAATACAAACATTACACATCTATGAACCTAACAAATGTATTATTTCTGTTTAGGAGCACTTGTGTCTATAAAGGCTCATGTAATGTTACCAGGTAACATTTACTCTGAAGTAATATCCATATATTTCATATTGATAATATGCAGAGCACAACACTGACGCAGTGTTTGGATTATTTATTATTATTATAATTATTGATGTCCTTGCAATTTATTTAATATACTTAATAAACCATTGAAATAAGTGTTTCTTAACTGTTGAGGTGTTAAAGTGTACTTGTAGCATATAAATGAGTAGTTTTACCGTTTTACTATCACGTTTTAATATCATTTTATAATTACAGTTTATTGAGCATAACATGACAGTAATTACCATCTTATTTGTGTCTGCCAAGATTTCAACTCCAATGCATCACTAGTCTTAATTTTGTGCTATTTTTGTCACAGTGTGAGGTATCTTGTTTAGTTTGCATGTCTGACATTTCAGATTGACTTCTCACTGCGTTTGCATACAGCTTTTGCTGTTTTACAAATGAACAATCTTTGAATGAAAGCCTCACTGTATCTGCTAAATCAATTGCATGCAGGTCATAGTTCCTCCACAGGCCACCTTCTGGATATTTTTAGCTTTACCTCTCCTTATATCTGTGGCAGGCAGCATTATTAGCAGTGGTTGCATCAGTGGCAAGAGCTTAGAGTTCACTACCAGTCCTGAACAGTATTGTTGATATAGTGATAGCACTAGTCACAATAGGGATGGTGATAGTTAGCCGAGGTTCTGCCCTGGCTGGCTGGAGGCTGTGTCGAGCAGCGAGGCTCTTGTGCCCGCTCTCTCCCCGTGCACTGTCTCTGCACGTGTGCTTTTATTTAGCAGGAGCTGTCATCTCCCATAAACCCTCAGTGCGCTTACATCCATTGCCTCTGCCAACTTCTCTGCGTCAGGCACACTTGTTACAGGAGAGAGAGCTGACAGCTCCGGTCCAACCGGCCGCTCAGTATCCCTGGAGAGAGAGAGACAGTGAGAGAAAGAAGAGAGACATTTGGAAGCATGAATTAACCCTTAGGCCAGATATATACCTTACGCAAGTACGCCAATGCAACCATCCCCATGTTGTACATACTTAACGTGTATGTGTGTGTGTGTTTTGCATTTAAAAAAACTCCAAGGGGATGATAGTTACCATCTTGTGTTTGTGCCATTAAGCTGGATGTGGTGTTATTCAGGGAGCTGGCTATATAAATGTGTTGATTTTATTCAAAATCTACTGGTGTGCCATGACAGTAGTCAAGCTTAAAGAGAAAATTAGCATAGAAGACCAGAATAATCCATTGTGGAAATGTTGAATGTAGCATGTTAGGATTATGGTGATAATTAATTTTGACCTATAATTAATTGTTACTCAAATAATTGCAGTCTGTTTACTCCTGACACTAATTAATCCATATTTAACTGGGATTTATGAAAAAGCCTGCTGTATGTTGTTTTATTCTCCACTATAAAAAACCTATATACAATGAAATGTACTAATATAATATAATATAATATAATATAATATAATATAATATAATATAATATAATATAATATAATATAATATAATATAATATATAGGTTGCGGCTGGAAGGGTATCCGCTGCGTAAAACATATGCTGTATAAGCCGAAAATAAATTGATTGAATAATATAATATAATATAATATAATATAATATAATATAATATAATATAATATAATATAATATATTCCAGTTATCCTACTGTATATAGATCCAGTGGGATGCTGCAGGATATTTAATTTTTTTTAATTTAATATTTTAATTTTTTGCTGATTTCAGTTGCTACCCATATCAAACATGCCTGAACCAATTAATTAGGACCTGACCACCAAGTAATTGTTACAGGCAGGTATGTTTGATATGGGTTACACCTGAAATCTGCAGGAAGGTGGCTCTCCAGGAACAGAGTTGGCCACCCCTGGTCTATGCTATTTGTCATATGTTTGGTCAGAAGAGAATCTGATCTTTTCTATACTATTCTATTCTATTTCCTGCATACTATATGTAAGGTCAGAATGATGTTTCTATTGTCTATTCTATTGTCTATGCTACTTGGTCAATGTTATGTCAGAATGGAATTAGACGTATTCTATTCTATTCTATTTTATTCTATTCTATTCTATTCTATATGCTGCTTATCTTATGCTAGACCAGAATGGTGTCAGACCAATTCTATTTTATTATATTCTATTCTATTTTTTTTTTAAAATATATATATATTTCTATTTAGTTTTGTATGTATTGTATGTAGGGTCAGAGGGGTGCTTGGACCTATTTTGTGCTATTCTATAAACCGCTTGACCTGTGGGGGATGCAGAAGCTTAAACGATATCACATTATTCTGTCTGAATCTGGCTCTATTGTATAAAAGGCAGAGTTTACCATGTTCTTTCATGCAGTCAGTAATTGTCTCTAGGTAATAAAGGTTGAAGAGAGTGAGAGCAAGTTATTCAATCCAGAGAACCGTCTGATGGTCAAACGGTACCTGTGGATTGCTGTACAGAGAGCAGTGTTCAGATTCTCGCACTTCTGAATTCATCAGCATCTCATCTCAGCATAGCATAATTTTCGTGCACATGTAGTCATGGCCACATTTATGCGGAGGTCACTGTATCTTTTGACTGAGCGTAAAAAAAGCACAGCCAGGGGAAACTTCTCATGTGTCTAAAACAGCTTCTTTCGTTCCTTAGCAGCCATGTTTGCAGGAGCTAAATAAAGAAAGCATGTAGGAGTGAAGCTTTCAGGACTTTGGAAAGCTTTGGAGCGGCTCCCACCAGGGGCCAGCCACCTCCTCTATGTCAGTTAGCCTGCTGGTTAATCATCAAACAAACTACACACAGACAGAAAGCAACAACAAAAAAAAAACGTGTCTTCACATTTTGTCACGTTCCAGTCTCCTTAAGCCCTCGAACGGATGGAAGATGAAAACACATGAGGCAAGGCGTGCTGACAACGCGAGGACATCCTTCACATTCGGTCCAGTGTTTCCACAAAGTTACAGCATGAGGTCTTCAGGTTTGAATACAAATCATCGCACGGTCTCTGTTGAGTCCTTCTCCGCAGGGGCTTTCCTTTCAAGTGTTCCTTCCAGTCCAGAGAAAACCAGAACACTTCTTTTCTTTCCTTTTTTTTTACTGAGATAACCTGCCTGCATGGCTCTTGGGTATGCAGAGAGAGTTTCTGCTGCTTTAGTGTGCATGCTGTTTACTTTTAAGTAAAGAGTTTTAAGTATGCATTTGCAGACTCCGGCGACAATACATTATCAAGTAATTTTTGCTCCGCGCCCATGCTTGTTTGACTGTGACATTTGCAAGCGTCAACATGGTTTAAATTCAGACTAAAACAATGTCACCGCATGCGAAGTAAAGTTAATGAGGACGCTTTGTTTTGTTTCAGAGCAACTTGCTGACCACCTTTACAGAAGTGAAGAATCAGGATAATACAATCCACGGACAGATAATTACAGCGCAGTCCTGATCGCAATGCTAAACAGAAGACCTTTATTCACTGCGGCTCCAAGCTGAAAATCCATAAATCACAAATGCTGTCACACAGTCACTACGCTCTATATCGCTTTCAAATCTCAAGATTTGACATTGCTCTCTTTGCCTCGTCTTCATAAAAACAAAAGGTGGCAAAATTGTAAATCTTTTTTTTGGAATTCATCTTATAAAAGTAAATAATGATAATAATAATGATATAATTCAAGTTGATGTTAATAGTGCAAGGACCTAATCGAAGATGTTCTGATATAACTAAACCTTGTGTCCCTGTTATGGGTTTTTGAAAATGACCTTCCATGCAGTCATAGGCGGAGCGTGTGTAAGGCTGGGGAAGGCTTAGTAGTTTCATTGTAACGTAGTCTAGCCTATAATCCTGTTTATAATTTAATATAATATAATATAATATAATATAATATAATATAATATAATATAATACAGTATAATATAATATCAAAATAGTTTATAATTCAATTTAATAATTTATTCCAGTTATTTTAAAGATGAATTTTGAGCTTTATTACTCCAGTCTTCAGTCACATGATCCTTCAAAATCCCTCTAATATTAATTCGTCTTCTTCTTCTTCTGTATTTTAATTGTTTTTTTACTTGTAATCAGTCTGCATGGCTTTTAATCACTTATCTATTATAGATCAGGGCTTATACTGCATCTCTTAGGTTAAATCTGAATGGGGCTATTCACAAAACCATGTTAAAAAATGTGATGCTTCTTCTTTTTCAGCTTTAAATGCGTTTCTGAATTTGCAATCCACTGCTTTTTATCGTTGCTATGATCACCATCAGCTGTTCTACACACGCGTGGTCAATTTTTAAAATAGTTCAGCTTTGGCCACTGTGTGAATTAATGTGCAATGTCTGTCATTGTTATTACATGGGGTGTGGATTAATACCCAATGTGTGTCGTTGTTATTACTTGGGGTTAGGGTTAAGAGTAGAGTACTATGCTGGTGTTTAACTGCATTGCTTTATTGCATTCCTCACACATAGCTATACTTTGCAGTCTAAATACTTCATAAGTGGGCTGGACATTTCTCTGCCTCTCACTAAACCCATTCGACCAATCACAACAGACTGGGTTATCAGACCAGTCAGCGCAGATTAGCCTCATGCAATAGAACAGTTTAGTAACAACACAATCGCTGAGAAAATCATATGGGAGTCCTTAGGATAATTAGGTAAAAAAAATGCATATTATAAGATAATGAAAGCGTTTTTTGACTGCATACATATCAGGCTGTTGTTAAGAGACCCCCAAAACCAAAATATGACCTTTTATAATGCAAAATAAGGGTTCTTTAACTACACTTTTACCACAGAACAAATACATGGAGAAAATCATCTATAGCTTAGGCCATTACTTGTCACTGTTCTTTGTCGACAGTGCTTTGAACATTATACTATTACTACAATATAACTGGATTTGTCACAAGAAGTCAGAATATAAAGCAATATAAAAAGTTGCAAGAAAGCATAAGATACGCTCTAAAAATGCCGGATGGCTTTAATCCAAATTCTTGTAAAAAAAAGTGCAATATTTTACCCATATTTGGCTGGAAAGAACCCAGAAATTTTGAATAATAATAATAAAGCTATTAACTTAGTTTTGATTTTAACGTACTGTTCTGTATATATCTTGCAATTTGTGGTTCTGCTTTTGACAGAATTGTGAGTAAATTTTATTATTTTGTGTATTTATTCTGTAATGATGACATTTTCTACCTCAACCAGAAAAAGGAGGGAAAGACAAAAAAAGCTTTTTGTGTTTCATTTCATTCCATTGTTTCAAAAGCCTTTTGAAACCATTTTAAAAATCTTTTGGAATCTTTGCTTTTAAGATTACAACATCATACATATTTAAAAAATGAAAATTGTATAAAATAAGTGAAAACAATTGAAATGTTATTTAGCTATATTTGATTTCTGAAAATTAGATGCAGCTTAGTACCAAGCCTTGGATCTGCCCTTGTATTCTAATTCACTTCATTAAAAAACTAACCAAAAATAGTCCTAGCATAGGAAATGTCAGATATGCTGCTGAGTTATAGTCTGAAGCAGTCTTCTGAGTGTGTCCCTCTCACCGTTTCTAGGGTCAGGACAAAGACTTATTTGGATGCAACCTTCAGTGTTCACCTAATTTGAATTGAAAGTTGGAGTTGAATTGATTTGAATCAAATTACACAGAAGTGAAAACGCTTTACCCCTGCCTCATCAGGACAAGGCCTTGTCTATTTCTTTTTGCTCAGATTTTTCGAGCTGTCATCAGCACATCAGATAGAGCTGTCTAACCCATCACTGAACTCCTCTCCCATTGTTCTGACCCGTGGAATAGATTGTCTTTGAAAATAACATGATTCCATCTGACCTTCCTCATAAACCCGCATGTAGACACTTGTAGTGCACATCAGGTCGTGTTGCCTATTTTACTGAAATGGAAAGAAGAGCACTTGCTTGTCAAGCAGAACACGTGACTCTTGTTCCTTCTGTGTTTGTGTTTCATAAATTCATGTACCCTGGCACTGTGCAGCTCTGGCCTGTAGCCGGCTATGGGACAGGCCCATCGTGTGGGGAGCAGGAAGCACCCCACCGGCCCAGTGCCTCAGTACCAGCAGGAAGAAAGGAGATTCTGCACCTGCTATAGTGCAAATTCCCGCCAATCTCCAAAGCCAGAGTCCTCCTTTTGTCCTTGGCCAACAGTGACTGTGTCCTTTACTGTTGGGACGGGACGGGCAGGTGCTGCCAGGCCGATCGCAGTGGTTGTACATCATTGATGTCAGTCATCGATGAGTGCCCTTTTTTTCTCCTCTCAGGCATCGATTTGAAAAAACGTCAAAGTGGAGCCCAAGATGTGATCAATGGGAGCCAGGACCCTCCTGGAATCCCACTATAGAGAATTCCATGGCGCCAGTTCTCTCTCTCATACCTGTATTCAGTTTTGTTTTCTCTGTGTTTGCTTAGTTTTGTCGCTTTGATTGTTGGCTTTGTTTTCTTCCTTTTGTTGTTTTTCAGCATTATCATAATTGGGTAGAGATGATAAGATGATAGGAGTGTGGTAATGCACCTTCCCAACATCACTTAACTATAATGAGTCTATAGGAATTTAATGGACGATAATGGACGTTTATATGTTGACGAGAAATTACATTTTTCCATTGATCTCTTTTAGACTTTAAGTGTTCACTATACTGTGATATCGCACTTTTAGAACTCATAAATTTGTTCTCAAGCCCAGAGCATACTTTGGGTTTTATTTGTACACGGGGGTCCGCTTACAGTGATTAAAACTTCATCACCAGAATAATATGTGCATCTCACTGTTTTTGTTCTCTTAAAAATAATGGTTTCAAAGGGAATTTTGCAGTAATGCCTGAGAAGAAGCATTTTTGTTTCCCCAAAATTTATTGAGCAGTTGTTAAAGGAGGTTTCCTTAGTGTAACCATTTCTATGGAAGTTAATGTTTCTTCAAGGAATGACTGATGGCGATTTATTGATGAAATTAGAAAGTTCAGAAGAACAACATTTAGAAACCACTTGGCACATTTCAGAGTGGGTGGTTTTGTGAACCAGCTGGAATCGGTTTCAGAGTTTTAAAGTAACTTATTAAAATGATTAGTTAAAATGTGGGCTGAAAATGGTGAATATAAATCTGGACATTTGGAACTATAAAAAAACAGACTACACAATGCTAATGCGTATGCTGGTATTCAGTAATTTAATATGTCATGAAAGTTAACATGCACAATCCTGATATCTTGACTAATTCCAAATGCTGCAATGTAAAACCCAATAAGTTAGGGCAAATCAAAATGTTCGAGGTAACTGATTGCAACAAACCATTTAAGTAAAAAAAAAAAAAAAAAAAAAAAAAAAATATATATATATATATATATATATATATATATATATATATATATATATATATATATATATATATATATATATATATATATATATATATATATATATATATATATATATATATATATATATATATTATATATATATATATATAGGATTACTCTGAATTTACTCCATTTAAGTTGAAGTAATGAAGTATCACTCAAACAATGAGTTCAAAACTCTTTTCAAGTGAGTAGATCTAACTTTCAGTAAGTTTTGAGTTAACTACACTTATTTGATAAAGTTGACTGATGGGTTTTACAGTGTGTGAATAGTTATTTACTTTTATTTATTTAAAATGATTCATTTAATTTTTTACAATGCCATTAAGAATAGTCATTGTTGAATAATGATTGTTGTGTTGGTAGTTGTAGGATATGCATTTTTAGAGATAAACATTTTCAGATGAAATTCTGGCCCACGACTTTCGAAAATTCTGTGACTTTGTAGGCCTTTAGTTTGTTAACTCTTTACAGTAATGCTTCATTTCTAAACATAATGACAACTGTAAATGCATTTATTAATCAGATGTTTGTGGCATTTGTTTCTCAGTTAATGCCAAACAACTCCTTAAAATCAAAAGTACACTGAACAATGATTCTAGGATGATTTCTTAGATTTACAGTTTTGGTTGTAAAAGTGGTTGATTACAGAGGGATTACAAGTGGTTGTAATAAATTACTTTGGGCTGAATTTAAACAAACAAATTAAGTTAGAGATTATTTTTATTTGTTTGTTTAAATTTAACACATAAAATGTTTGCAGCAATTTTCCAGAGTTTTTTTTTCAGTGCAGTATATTTGTTTTATTAAATGTTTAAACAAATAAAATTCAGTTGTATTTTTTAAATGAACATATATAACAATAATATGGCTATTTCTCACTGTCGATTTTAAAGCCTTACCTAATATTCACTAATGCGACTAATATATAGCAATACAATAGTAAAGAAATACAATAGAAGAATACAATACAAATGCAATACATTATTTTTTGGGATATTATTCTTGTTAAAGTCATTTTATTTTGCAAATTAGTTCATTATCATGATACAGTATTACCGAATGCCATTATAACTACAGGTATTAATCAGTAAAAGAGCATTTATTACCAGCAAAAACTTTAATACTATTTAAACTTGACCTTACAACTATTTTTTTTTTTTTTAAATATATATTCTGAACTTTTCATGTAGAAAAACCAGAGGCCCAACAGTGAAATGTTTAAATGTATAACATTTAATCTTTCCCTTAATAAAAATGTAATACTTACCCTTTGTGTACATCTAATGCTAAGCTTTAAAACGATTATATTCTAAACAAGCACGCAGCGCACTTGCATTTCTACCTTTCTGCTTGGTGCTCAGGTCATGTAAAGCAGTTTGTTAATGGCTTTTAGTCTCTTATTTGCATTTATATTTGGAACAGCTCTTTACAATTAGCGTAAAAGTGTGTGTGGCAGGTAGCGGCGAAATTGGTCTTGAGTTCTGGATGTGCAGGGCCGAAACCTGATCAATCCATCTGAACTGCTTAGGGTGCAAAGACTCTCTCGCAAGTCTCCCTCACCGTTTTTATTTTTTTTTACAACCTTCTAATCGATAGCAGATGTTATCACAGCTCATCAGCTGTGAATAAGTGATGTAATAGAGGTCAAGCCACTAAGGACTTCATCTGTTCTTACAACCAGCCCAATGACAGTGTTGATTGAGTCACACATGTTTAACAGCAGCTCATGTGTGTGCGTGTGCGTATGTGTGTGTTTGTGCATGGGTTGGTTTACAATCACAGTGCAGTAAGGGACATGAGATGATTATACTGAAAAATGGAGCTCTATATCACAGTGCACAGCACGGCCGGCATATCAGTAAGAAAGTTAAAGAGACGACTGCAGGCCAGGCGACACAGAGCAGCAACTCGGTAATGGAGCCACAGCTCGATATCCTGGAGAAAGAGAGAAACTATAAAATCGGTGAAGAGGTCCACCTTATACAAGACCTTGGAAATGGTACGGAAATCAAGCACAAGGCAAACTAATAAAATTCACCCTCCAAGCACAAGCGTTACCCTGCTCCGCTTGTCTTCATAAGAGCAAGGAGGCAATATCGTAAAACCTCAGAATACTGTGCTGAGGTCATGCTTCTGTTCCTATTGTGGCATTTGCAGATTGAAAGAAATATGCGGTGTCTAAGAAAATAAAATAGAATGAATTAAGTGTCTTAAGCTGTTTGCTGTTTAAAATACCAATGTTTTATATATAATTTTCCAAATATAATTTATTACTGACAGAAAAGCTGCATTCTCAGCAACATTTTTCAGTATCATGCAATCCTCCAGAAGTCATTCTTATGTATGAATTTGATACTTTGAAATATTTGGAACATTAAACAACTCTCTTCTGCTGAAGTTTCTTTGCTTTTTATGAAATATTTCATATTTAAAATATTATTTCAAAGAGCAGCATTTGTTTTTAAGATTTTTGTAACATTATACGGTAAGTTATTTTTATTTATTTATTTTTTTAAAGCTATTTCAAAGCTATTCGCATGCTTTGAGAGCCTTCATGACTGAATGAATGGCATTGGACGGGTTAAAATAACCAAACCAAAGACAGATGTTACGGCACGGAAAGCACTTGTTCAAAGCGTAATGTCGGACTTTAGCATTGTTTTTCAGATAAACAAGAAAGTCTATTCAGCCCGATTTGTAAATATCTGCAAACATATTATGGTACTTTTATGCTTTAGAATAGTCAAAAACTCGCATACAGCACCTATTTTGAATTATTTTGATAGCAATTTGTTTATAGTAGTTTGTTTGGAAAATCTAAATACAAGTTGACCTTTTTGAAGTATCACAATGTACTGTATGAGGATAAAACCTGTCCTTGACATTTTTTTCACAAACTAGTTCATTGTACTAGCACACTAGTTTCATTTTCAAAACTTAGACTTTTTTTTTTTTTGCCTACCCCAAATGACAGCTTTCATAGCATTGAAGTTTTCCTCCTTAATTTCTTTGTGCTGTCACTATTGAGCTCACTATTGAACTTCTCTTTTTAGACGGCAGTTTTGTCAAGGTTGAAGTGTTGTCGAAAAAGCCAAAGCTCGTTTTAAACCTTCTAAATATGAGGATTGAACCTTCTCCTTGATATTTAATATAATTCAATGAGGCATCAAAAATATACTGTCATTTTCAGAAGTCAAACTCCAGAAGAGGTTGCATTTGCACCCTGTTGTGAATCTGCTGTTCTGTCACCGTTTGGAGTATAGAGTTTGCTGTTTGTGGCGGTCAGCGGGGTTACTGGTTTTGCAAGTCAAATACAGGAAGGTGAGGATGCGCTTATCTCTGGCTGACAAGTGCGATCTGTGTCAGAAATGGGTGCAAAGTGTACCCTGTGCTCTGGCTGCCCCATTCTGGACCAACACTGATTGACATCGACCTACCACAAACTAGCCAGAATGCTTTTTGCCTTGAGCCCCTACATATCTACACAGCACAAAAAGACTAAATGTACTTTTACATGAGCTTCTTTTTACATTTACTTTCATTTTTTTGTGCGTGTGCACTGTACTTTGTCATTTTGTAACACAAAGGAACCCTCCATTTACTGTATATATTTTGATGCTTCAAAATGTTCATAATCCATATATGAATTAAGAGGTTTAATCCAAGTTTTCTGAAGAGAAATGCCCTTTTTTATAATTAGCAGATTTGATTTTGGCTTTTATTCACATGTAAGGCTAATTCACACCTCAGTAAAATACTTTTTTGGTTTTTGTTCAGTGTGTCATGCTGTCAGAGGCGTAATTCAAACAAAAATAAAACATTGTCATCATTTACTGTCCTTCTACTCGACACAAACCTGTTTGTTAAGTGAATCACAATAGAAGTTATTGTGAAGAATGTTGTAAACCAGCAGAGATCGACTTCTATTGTATTTTTTATTATTATTATACATTCAATGGCTGCTGGTTTACAACATTCTTCAGATTATCTTGTTTTGTAAATAAAAATTATTTATTTATTTGAAATCAATTAAATAAAAATTCATATAAAAATAAAATAAATTCATGAAAGTTTAAAACTTTTATATTTTTTTAACTGGTAAGAAAACAGTTTGCTGCACCTGTCAGTGCAATGTGAATTTGCCTGCAAATATTGATCAGTGATATATAATTAATATACTTTTTTATTGTAAAGTGGAACAATTGCAATAGAAACTTGCATTTTTCTGTTTTGTTTCTAAACATTAACCTCAGAGTTTTTATTTTGACAGAACTTTTTCAATATTTATATTAATATTTTTATATCATTTTAAATGTTTTGCATGATCCTTTTTATTGTTGTATACAGTGGGTGCCACTTCAAAATGACCATTACCACTGTGTGCTGCACTGCCATGAGACTAAGGGATTAAGAACAGGTTTAGGTGAAACAGCAGTTTGCGACTACGGCACCAGGGGGCACAAAGGAAAGCAATGTGAAGGGACAGAAATATACAGCAGCTGTAAATACATTGCTTCTTGTAAATGAAGATGAAGTTTTATTATCATTGAAAATGTGTTAAGTGAAATGAGGATTAATTTTGGAAATTAAAACTAAAGAAATAAAAGAAAACTAAAATGAACACACATACACACAGACAAATTAATAAATAAATAAAGCCATGTTTTAGCTTTAACTATAAAGAGATGTAGATTGTTTGTTATTTTTAAAGTGATACGACCAAGACAGTCAATACATTTTAAAAGCTTTTTCATTTGTTTTCATTTACATTTTTGTTGTTGATTTATATTTTACTTTCTCATTTATTTGTCTTAATTATTGTAAAATGGCCTAGATAATTATTTACTTACCAGCAAAACACAGAGAAACGGTCCAGCGCATGGTCTAAAGGGCTTTTATTGTTCACGATTTTCTTTTGTTGTCAACAGATCTTTTAAATATTCAATAAACTAAAGTTATTTGTTTCTTTTGAAACAAGCAGTGAATCAGATTACACTTATTTATATGGTTGCAGTGTACGATGTAAGTGTGATTTAATCGTGTCAAAACATATCACACATCAGCCATTATTAAAATTGTTACTGGACAAGTAACGCTGCTTCATAAACTTGCTGATTAATTAAGTTGTTTATTAATCTGTGTAAAAATATAAATAAAGGATAAATTAATTCTCTTCATCACAAAAAGCATGTATATCTCTTTAAAAGTCTCAGGTTTGATCCTTTTTGTAAAAGTTTTTTTTTTTTTAAATTTGGATGAACACTTTTAAAATAAGGGGAAAGAAAAAAAATATTACATCTCTTCATTTGTGTTTCGAAGATAAACTCATTCATGGTTGACATCATTTTCATATTGTGGCGGACTAACCCTTGAAGGTGCTCATTATTTTAATAAACAAGAGGTAAGACAATGCTCTGAAGCCCCAGTGAAATATTTGTTTGTTACCTCGTGGATCCGCAGAGCTCGGAGGTGGTCGAATCGGTGCTAAAGCCACATTCTATTAGGTTCAGAAGGCCTTTCCTTCACTCACTTGGGGCCAGTCGCCTGGCAAGCTTAATACAAATTGTAATTGGGTGCCATAAATCGTGCACAGCGACAGAGTAGGTCAAGGCCCAGAGACAAGATTACTAAAGCATTACGGTCAATCAAAAGAGTCCTTGAATTGGAAGATTTTAATTAGAGTTTGGTTCTTGTGTGTGCGCGCGTGTGTGCGCCGTGTACTAATGTGTCTCTCGTTGTTCTCCTGAAAGTTTGTCGAAAATTTGGGAGCTGAAATTGGAATCAATTAAATCCTCAGCGCTGGAAGTTAAATGCCAATGTGGATGCTAATAAAATGTCTCGGCTTCGGCGGTGTCAGTAATACAGTGATTAAAAATGTATCATAATTGGCAATATTCATGCGATTCACTGCAATGCGCTTGGGTTAATGTTGGAGACAGGGAGACGTCCTCGGAGTGCTCCTCATAAACCCTCGTCTCCTGTCTCTGCCGCCGAGAGAATATTTGCACGATGAAGGGTTTGGCTCTGTTAAGCCCCCTCATGTCTTAATGGAGCAGATCCCCCTAATCATTTTGTAATCTCTTTTAGGCTAATGTCAGCAATATGTTCGCAGAATTATTGCTGATTTGGAACGCACTTTAAGATAGGCGAAGGGAAATCTTACGCTCGAGCGAGTGAGCTTAAGAAGTCTCTCGACAGACGAAAGGTAAATCTTTGGTGCTGTTTGTGTTCCTCACTCAATTTTACATTCATAATAGGTTCAAAATCAGCTCATTGATTCTAAAGTGCTAAGAAGCTTAGCGCTAAATTATAACAGTCAAAGTTTTGAGTTTGCAGGCGTTTCCTTAAGGGCATTGTGATCCAGTTTACAGACAACGTCCAGCTTGGATGGGACTTTTAATCAGCAGTTTTCCCAGTTTCATAATGCAAATGTTAAACAAACATGCTCTGAGCTTTCTGAAATGGATCTGTTCATAAAAATGCATGAGTTCCCGATGTTATGCTTAAGGATCAAACTATGGCGGTTCGCCAGTCGGGTCTCTGTGGCTGTGGCGGACCGTCAGAGGAGAAAAAGGAGGCTGAACTTTCTCAAATGTATTCAAATTTACAGTAAAAAAAAAAAAAGTGAAGAAATTAACTGTAGACCCAAACAATTTATTGAAAATAACTAAGATCTGTTCAGTGCACACTTTTATTAATTTTTTTTATTGTTAAAACTGTCGTTCTAGTTATCTATCAGTCTGTCTATCCTTTTGTCGTTCTGTCTATCAGTCTGTCTGTCTGTCTGTCTATCATTCAAACTATTTGTCTGTCTGTCGTTCTGTCTGACGTTCTGTCTGTCTGTCTGTCTGTCTGTCTGTCTGTGTGTTGTTCTGCCTATCCTTCTATCTATGCGTCTGTTATTCTGTCCATCGTTCTGTCCATCACTATCTATCTGTCTGTCTGTCTGTCTGTTTGTCTGTCTGTCTGTCTGTCCGTCTAACTATCTGTCTGCCTGTCATTCTGTCTATCGTTCTGTCTATTGTTCTGCCTATCCTTCTATCTATCTGTCTTTCGTTCTGTCTATCTGTCTTTCGTTCTGTCTATCTTTCTGTCGATTATTCTATGTCTGTCTGTTTGTCATTCTGTCTGTCGTTTTGTCTATCATTCTATCTGTCTGTCTATCATTCTAACTATCTGTTGTTCTGTCTATCGTTCGGTCAATCGTTCTATGTCTGTCTTTCTGTCTATCGCTCTGTCTATTGTTCTTTCTGTCATTCTGTCTGTTGTTCTGTCTGTTGTTCTGTCTATCGTTCAGTCTGTCTATCTGTCTGTCTGTTGTCTGTCTATCGTTCTATCTATAATTTTATGTCTGTCTGTCTGTCTGTGTCTCTATCGTTCTGTGTGTTTGTCCGTTGTTCTGTCTATTGTTCTATCTGTCATTCTGTCTGTCCGTCTGTCTATCGTTCTGTCTGTTATTCTGCCTATCCTTTCTATATACTTCTATCTGTCTGTCCGTCCGTCTGTCCGTTGTTATATTTGTCATTTTATCATTCTATCCATCGATCTGTCTATTGTTATATCTGTCGTTCTATCTGTCTGTATGTTTGTTTTTTGTTCAATTGTTCTGTCTATCATACTATATATCTTTCGATCATTCTGTCTATCTTTTCATCCCACTTCCTATCACTTTGTCTCTGTCTTTCTCTCTCTCTCTCTCTCTCTCTCTCTCTCTCTCTCTCTTTTTCTGTCTGTTTATCGGTATTTGTTGTTTTATCATTCTGTCATTCTGTCTATTGTTCTATTGTCTGTTTATCTAACGGTCTATACATCATTCTGTCTGTCGGTCTTTCTATCATTTGGTCTATATATCGGTCTTTCTGTCTATCATTTTGTTGTTGTTGTGTTGTTTGTTATCTTTTTGCACTTTCTTTGACTACCATTCATTCTACAGTATCACTTTTTCTTTCAGTCATCCTACATTTCTGTCTTTTTTTTTTTTTTTTTTTTTGAAAAAAGTGGACACAATTAAATATAAAAATGAAAAATGATATACAAAATGACTCGTAACTTCAGAAAGAGTTTTTACGTTGAGAATGGTGTCGTCTTTACTCCGCACTCAGCCAGAAGTTTTGGAAAAGTCATTGAGCGCTGTGTTATTCACACATGGTTTGGCCTAGGGTGGAGGAGAGGGATGCACCCTACTTTGTCTTGAGCATGTCGTCCTGTCAGGGTCTCTCTCGCTTCGTCTCCCACCTGGCCCAATGAGAGAGCAGGTGTGGGAGAGAGAGAGAGTTCCCAGAGGACTGCTGCCGACAATCAGATACATTTCTCTGCTCCTCTCCTTTTCTCCTGCAGTAATTCCTCCCGTCAGACAAATGTGGAGAGAGGTGAGCATCAGCACACACACACTCGACACACTGAGCTCATGCATCATGGCAGATTCACCTCTCTGTTCTACTGGCCATGTACACTACTGGTCAAAAGGTTGTCATTGGTAAGAGTTTTTTTATAAGAAGCCTATACTGCTAACCGATCAAAAGTACAGTGAAGACTTATTGTTGCATTTTGAAAATATTTTAAAAATAGTTGTTTGAAAAAATTGTTTTATTGAATATGGTTTAGAAATGTATAATTAATTCATTCATGTGTTCAAAAACTGAATTTTTAACCATGGTTACTCCAGTCTTTAGTGCCTTACGATTCTTCAGAAATCATTTTAATGTGATGATCTGCTACTCAAGAAACCTGAAATATTATTATTATTAGTGTTAAATAAACTATTATTTTATTATTATTATTATTATTATTATTATTTGATTAATTTTTTACAATTATTTAAGTGTTTATTTATTTAGTGGAAAATTATACGTTATAAAAGTACCATTCAACATAGATTTACTTTTGATCAATAGTGTAAGTAGAGGTATCATAACATTCAAAAATAGTTTTTCAAATAAATGATATGATTTAGTAATTTGTACTTTTCACAAAACTATATTTTATATTGTACTTTTTACAAAACTATGCAGAAGGGAAATACATTTTTAGTGCTGACAATCAGAAGAATCATTATTAATGTTTAAGTACCAATAATAAATGATCATAACAACCCCAAATCAGTAGGTTATGAATTTTTGATTAAATAAATATACACTTTGATTAATAATCATTCATTAATGTAAAGGGTTCTGTATTTTATGATTTTCAGTTTTTTTTCCTGATATTTTCCGTTGTGATTTGTTTTATGGGATGTTGATCTCTGCTCTGATGAATTTTGATAATGAAAATTAAACTGTGCATTTTATCAAAGTGACCATTACTAAGTTTTTTTCATCATATGAAACATGTATAATAATGTTTAAGAATGTATAAGCATGTTAAATACATGTATTTATATATACATGTTGAAACATTAATTCATACATTTTCTATTCGGCTTAGTCCCTTTATTAATCTGGGGTTGCCACAGCGGAATGAACCACCAACTTATCCAGCACATGTTTTACACAGCGTATGCCCTTTCAGCTGCAACCTATCACTGGGAAACATCCAGACACACCCATTCACACACATACACTACGGACAATTTAGCTTATCCAATTCACTTTGGACTTGTGGGGGAAACCAGAGCACCCGGAGGAAACCCACGCGAACACCAGGAGAACATGCAAACTCCACACAAAAACAGCAACTGACCCAGCCGAGGCTCGAACCAGCAGCCTTTTTGCTGTGAGAGGAATGTGCTACCCACTGCTTCACCGTGCAGCCCACATGTTAAAACAATGTATAATAAATGACACAGTGCTCAGCATAACTGAGTACACCCCATTTTAAAAATAAATATTTTTATCAGTTTTTCAGTGAATATAGGTAATATACTTTGGTGCATTTAAACAAAACAGATATATTAAACAGATGTATTAATTAAAATAAAGTTTAGTCACCAAACATAATCAGAAATTAAAAGATAATGCCATTAATTTTCAAGAAAAATATTGCAAAAAAAGTTATTTTGTTAGATTAGCTCTAGATTTGGTTTCAGCACTGACTAGTCTAATGTATATGCACAAATGTAATATAGTATAGCTTCCTATTAAAAATATACATTTAAAAGAAAGATTTGTGAGGGGTGTACTAATATATGCAAGCATTGTATATAGAGAAATAAGTCTGTAAAATAACTGAAGAAATACTAGCAGTTTATTACAAGGTTTTTATATTTACAACACCAAACCAGACAATATATAGCTTTAGACTTAAAAATGGCAATAAAATTATTCCTAACTTTTAAACAGCGAAAGTTTTAGATAAAGAAAAGGAAAGAACAATATCTCATAATGCAGTCAAAAAAATTATGCTATAAAAAACGTCAATCATAAAATAAGGATTTCTTTTCATTTGCTGATTTATTTATTATTATTATTATTATTATTATTATTTTATTTTTTTACAGTGTAGCCTTGGTAAGAAGATACTTTTTCAGAGAGAGAGAGAGAGAGAGAGAAAGAGAAAAAAACTGATCTCAAACTTTTGACCGGTGGTGTATATAATTGGTGAGCTGCTTCCGCTGATGTTTTCATTCGACTCCCTCGAGCTTTACACAAAGAACAAGTTTCTTTTTGCCATTTTTGAGACATTAAAGTGTCTTTATTTGTTGGATGATTGATGCTTCTATGAGTGGCGGTTTGGTTCTTCTTCTTCAGGCACTTACATTTGTTAATATCAAGATTTTTAGATCTAGCACTTGTATTACTGCTTCCTCAAGGGCTACTGGGTTGTTTATTCGTGAATTAGGATATTCTTATTCAAGTCGTGTGCCTTTCAGGGATATTTAAGACGTAATAGCATTTTTAAAGAATGATGAAACACTGCTTCTGCTGAATTTATACAATGTTAGGTTTTTGCTCCCTGATGTGTGACAGAAAAGCTGTCTTACATCATGCCCTAACCAGGCCGCAAGTTTTCAGTAATTTGTCTGTCCATAGTGAAGGTGAGAGTGCTGTGTGTCAGGGTTTGACCTGTTTGTGTGGCTCAGTTAGCGAGATGTATTAATGACTCTATGATCTAATTACTCTATGATCACTAGTTCAAAGATAACTATAACTTTTTTTATCAATTATATGTAATTTATAAAATATAATATAGTGTTAAATAGTGAAAAACACTGAATGAAATATTTAGTTTTTAAGTGATATTTAATATACTTTTATTTGCATTATATAGTTTATATATTTTGTTTACTTTTGTAAATCATTGTGTATATATACAGTTGAGGTCAGAATTATTAGCACATTGCCACTTTAGCTCTCAAAAAAATTTTATTTGTCAAAATTACAAAATCACTACGTTTCGACCGACATGGTCTTCATCAGGTAAAGCGTTGCACTGCTTTACCTGATGAAGACCATGTCGGTCGAAACGTAGTGATTTTGTAATTTTGACAAATAAAATTTTTTTGAGAGCTAAAGTGGCAGTGTGCCGATTTACTTTGAATCTTTTGCTACTTATGTTTGTTTTTTGATCGTGCACCTGCCTTCAAGATTTTTCTAGATGTGCGCACATTTCTGTTTTTTGCAGAATTATTAGCCCCACTATTTCCCCAATTCCTGTTTAACAGAGAGATTTCTTCAAAACATTTCTAAGCATAATATATTTAATAACTTATTTCTAAAAACTGACTTATTTTATCTTTGCCATCATGACAGTAAATAATATTTTACTAGGTATTTTTTAAGACACTTCTATACAGCTCAGTTAAGTAAATTAATTAAGTTAACTAGGCAGGTTAGGGTATTTAGGCAGGATAGGCAAGAATGGGCCAATAATTTTGACCTTAAAATGGTTCTTAAAAAAGTAAAAACTGCTTTTATTCTAGCTAAAATAAAAAATAAAAAAACAAGACTTTCTCCTGAAGGAAAGAAAATATGATCAGACACACTGTAAAAATGTCCTTGCTCTGTTAAATATCATAAGGGAAATATTTAAAAAGAAAAAAAATTCAAATTCATTGTAAAAAAACAAAAAACAAAACACACACACACTTTGTGAAACTACAATAATTAATAATTAATATTAAAGAGTTTTAATCATATAGGATATGAATTTTTTTTTATTCTTATGTAATAATCTGTAATGTTGTCAATATATTTTTGCTTATGTATATTGTTTTCCAGTTTTAGGCTTTTTGGTTTAATTGGGTTTAAGGATTTTGATTTTGTTAAACAATTATTAAACATTTTCACAAAAAAAATTGTATCTTCTATTTGATAATATTAAAATGTGTGTTGTTATTGTATATAATAGAATATTAAAGTCAAAGTCAGCTTTAATTTTTAAACTTACAGTACATGTACATACAGGACATACAGAGAATCAAAATTGCATTTCTTTCAGACCCCATATATAATAAAATATAAGTTATATAGTTAAGTTAACTTAATCGTTTTTACAAATTTAAGTGAATTGAACCTAAAACAATTAAGCTGTCTCAAAAAAACTCCTTAGTAATTTTCAACTCATTTTTAAAACGCTGGTTAAACAAGCAGCAAAAGTCATTTTTTGAGTGTATATCTCTTAATATCATCCAAAACAAGCTCAAGGATACAAGTATAGACTTTTTAAATTTCAGCCTCGACTAGAAGAAAAGGGTTAAAAGCGAGAATGGTGCATTTTTCCAAGGAAAACAAAGGGGACACCGGAGCTTCGGCTATGTGTGGATGACACCTCTCGAAAGCATTTCATTCATCAAGGGGAAGAGAGCTTGAGCCTGGCTAAATTGCTGCAGATAAAGGGACAAACCTTGAAGAATTGGATTGTGAGGGGAAAGGATTTGAATTGGCCTCTGGTGATGGAGGCATACAGGAGGCCTGTGGCTACAGTTGAGCTGCTGCTGTTGTTCTGTGCACTGCTGCTATTTCACCTCACTTCACACTATCTGGCTTTCTGCTGTTCAGTGTGCACCAGCACAGTCACAGAGACACTGTGCTAATGAGCTGTTTTGTTAAAGAGGATAATAATAAGATAAGAAGATAATTCTGTCATTATTGACCCTTTCTTCACTTGTTCAAAATGTGTGAGGGTTTCTTCTGATCAACACCAAGGATATTTTGACGGATTTTGGAAATGACATTGTTCTCTACTATGGAAGACAACGTTTTTGATTACTAACTTTCATCAAAATATCCTTAAGCAAAGGTTTAATGGTTTATGATTTTTGGGAAATTCTATCAATTTAAATTTTACACTTTTGCAGCTCTTTATCATTGTAAAAATGTTTAACCCTACAAGTCAAAAGTGTGGAAACATGCAGTTGGAGTCAAAATTATAAGCCCTTCAGAGAAATAAAAATTTTGTTAAACATTTAGAAAAATAATAATCTTATTATTATAGACCTTAATTTAATAATAATAATAACTACAACCAACAACAACAACAACAACATTAATAATAATAATAACAATAACAATAACAATAACAACAACAACAACAACAACAATAGTAATACTAACACTTTTATTTTAAACTTTGAAAAAGGAAAAAATGGAAATACTGTGAAAATGTCCTTGCTTTGTTAAACACTTTGGAAACATTTGAAAAGTCACTTCACTGTAGGGATTTATATAGAACCTTATATATTTATAACTTCATATAGCAGAAAAGTGGTGAAGCATATATGGGTACTCTAAAAATTTTTCTCTTTTAAAACCTTTCTATTTGTATTTTGGCTGGGTTATTATCAGGACTTATGTTGCAATGTGAAAACAGAAAATAATAATTAGAACATTTTTAGGACCCTCTTCCCCATTAGTTGTACTTTACAGTGACAGTTGTGGATGCAAACAGTTTTGAATGAACACAAACACACATTTTACTTCTTTATTTGTGTCATCAATTTACAATTAATATACACAAGGATGCAAATTTAACAGTTGCTCAGGCATGATTCAGTTTTACGACTATTGATGTCATGATATGACATGAACCAAAGTAGCTCCACACACATTTGTTTTTGTGAATTGTTGGCACATTGCATATGTTTCCATTGTTTTTATACTTTACAAACTGTATTTTCTATCACTCTTACCCCAACCCTAAACCCAGCCCTCACAGGAAACTGTACAGTTTTACTTTCTGAACTTTCTGAAATATTTTTTTCTATGTGGTTTATATAAGCAATGTCCTCATATTTCACCACCTCCTTTAATTTAGATTAGTAAAGATTTAGCTTTATTGTCATTACACATGTACAAGTAAACAAGGCAATGAAATGCAGTTTAGGTCTAACCAGGAGTGCAATAGCAGCGAGTGTATGATATAGGTATAAGTTATAAAGAAAAACTTTGGTGATATTTACTGATAGGTGTACTGTAAACATTATATACAGGTTGTATTAACTGTCAACTAAGATTTACAATAGATGAATACCTATTAGAATCCCTATTATAATAGGGAATACTTGTCATACATTTGTCATTATACAGATGTGTGTCTGATATGAAACACACACACACACACACACACACACACACAAACACACACACACACACATGAATAATAAATGAATAAAGTTTTCCGAGTTTTACGGAAGGTTAAAAAAAAAAAAAGCGTTGAGCTGAAAATATAAGTGAGCTGATTTGGAGCAACAAAAGGATGACTGAATAATCTAAAGATACAAAAACAATTTCAGTCTGAACTATTACTTTCCTAAAAGCTCATGATCATAACCATGATGATTTCCTTTTTCACTGTTTGGTTTTTATAAATGGTCTTTGTGGACTGCGAAGGAAGTTTTGCATTGGGAAAATTAGAGTAAGTCTACATAGCAGATGTCTCTCCTAAACTTTTTTTTTTCTCCCCAAACGAGCAAAACAAAACCCTGTTTTCCTTGATAGACCGCCTTTTAAATCCAAATTATCAAAGACGCTTCTAGTAATAAAGTACTCAAGAGAGCAATGAAAGAAACTCATAAATGTTATATGAACCTATAATGTTCCTCCATCTCCCACTGAGGTGGTGTTGTTTGTGAAAGAGAGCCATGGGATGCATTGTGGAAGTTGCCTTTGTGTTTCCTCCATCCAGACGCCCATCCTGTTTGTCAGCCCGTCTCGCACTTCCAGAGGAAACAAAGACTTTACATTAAATCCCTGCACGAAACCATCCATGATGTTTAATTCATCTGCAAAAAGAGCCAGAGGACACTCCATGAAAAAACTACATCTAGAATAAAAGGAAAATTTGGGGGGGAAAAAAACAACAAAACTTGCGCATCTTGAGGAAGATAGGTTTTTGTGTGTCTTTTTTCATTTAAATATTTTTTTATTTACTTTGTGTGTTTTAATTCAATCAGTGTACTGTACATTTTGCACAAAATATGCTATTTTATTCACTTTCAAACTTATTTTTTCTTCCTGTAGTCTATTTCATGGTAAGACATTACCAAAAGTCTGCACAAAAATAATAATTAGTGCCAGGCAAAGATTGATCAAGATTAATCACATCCAAAATAAAAGTTTGTTTTGACCTAATATACGTACAGTATGTGTGTGTTAGGGCTGCACAATATATCGTTTCAGCATTTATATCATAACACGGTCAGTCACAATAGTCACATCGCAGTATTTGCAATGTTGCATTATAATATATCATTTGCAAGTCTTGACATTAACACCCGCCAAATAGGGGTAAATTTCAGCAGTGGCGGGTAAGACAGACACTCCCACTAGCCACATAATTTTCCCGGATAATAATTCTTAAAAGCAGGGTTCGACAATAAGGATGGTCCAATATGCATGCAAAGGTGATCTTAGAATTGTAAAGCAACATGAATGACAAAAATAGTTGTGTTCATGTGAGCAATAGAAAGCAGGTGAATACCGAATGATAAGATGATCAACAGCTAAGGTAATGCGCGTGCGCGCTCCCGTTTCCTTGCGTGACGCAATAAGCAACTGTGTCTAGAAACACAACTAATGTGATCAGTTCTCTTTCAAATACACTAGACAAAAAGTGATGAACATGCACCCACAGTCTTGCTGCTTTCAAGGGTTGCACATTTGTCTTTTTGTAAGCAGCACCGGTTGCTTTCGCTTTAACTATTCCTTGAACAGATGATTAATGGGTCTAACGTCAACCTTTCATTATCACACATGGTATGTTTTTTACCTGCTTTCTTTAGCGTTAATATGGTTTAGTTTTTTACAATAACATTGCTTAAATGGGAGATTAACTCCCCATGTATGTGTAGTTAAATGGTGATCTGAGACCTTTAGCCAGGGCAAATTACTGTGCATGGGTAAATAAAAAGTATAGTATATGCAGCTATATTTTGCTTGTTTTGTAACATTTAATATTTGTGGCTATGAAATAATCATTGTTTGTGTTTGGTGTGGTCAGAGATAAATTTGATAAATCCTTCATTTTGAGCTCTGAAAAGTCATGTGAAATAAAAACTAATTGTAATATTATGAAACCATGACCTATTTGCTCATGATTATTGAGCAAGTTCATACACGACACACAGAAAGTTAAATGAATGAGGAGGCATGTGGAGGTAACACAAAATCTAAATCAAGTAATTTAGCTTGTCAAAGTCCTATTTATGTGTATAAGATATATTTTCCCAACAATGAAATTGTGGCTAGGAAAAAGGCGAGTGGCCAGTAATGTTGGAAAACTACTAGCCACAGTGGCTGGTGATTAAAAAAGTTAATGTCAAGCCCTGATCATTTGCATGTGTTTTTGAAGCTTGTGACTGTAAGAGGATTTTGAAAGCATTCAGCAGTAAGATATTGTATCGTTCCATACTTTAATTACGATTAATTTTATTATTCAATTTTTGTACATGACTACTTTTACACTTGGAAATTGATAAAGCATTGTTTTAATTGTGACCTTTTTACAACAGTTTTTTTTTTTTTGTTTGTTTGTTTTTTTGAGATACAGATGCACTCCTACAAAATCATCCCTATCAATCTAAAAGGATTCTTTGCAAATGGAGTTATTTAAGTCATGTTTTGGAATTGTATTCATATCGCAGAATAACAAAATATTGCAATGCTAGATTTTTTCCAATATCGTGCAGCCCTATTGTGTTTGTTATAAATATTCGGTATACATATGTGATACACACACATACATAGACAAAACTATACAAAACAAATTTGTTACACAGATATTTAAATTTGTTAATACTTTTTATCCTATACATAAATGTTATATGTAAATATAAATACACATTTCCTCAAATATATGCATACATGTGTGTATTTATATATACATTATAAATAAACACAGTACACACACTTGGCATATTAGGTTGTGCTGTCGCCTCACAGCAGGGAAGGTTGCTGGGTCGAGCCTTGGCTGGGTCAGTTGCCGTTTCTATGTGGAGTTTGCATGTTCTCCATGTTAGTTGTGATTAATCTTTGCCTGGCTCTAATAATAATGCACCAGTGTTGTCCTGGTCTGTAATTATAATTTATTAATATAAAATAATACAAATAAAAAAATATATATTTGAAAAAATCTGGCATTTGAAGGATGGATCAGGATTCAGTAAAGAAATCTGTAGGTAAAAGCAGAAAATCATATTAGCAACTAACATGTTATGACCATCATGACCAAAGAGCCTGAGGACACTTAACTGAAAAAAATCAGGATTGAAAGGAAAATTTGGGAGAAGAAAGGAAAACAGTTTTCCACTTTAGCGTGGATGTGTGACAGGAATCAAGAAAGGTGAACCGACTTAATGAGCTGAAGAAAAAAAAAAACAAATAAATAATTCAAGTGAAAGTCAAAGAGGAGCAGCAGAGAAGGTCGTCTCTCACCTCTCATGTTTTTTTTTTTTTTTTTTTTCTCGCTTCTCTTGTTCAGGAGAGCCGAGAGGGTACAATGCTCCAGCAGTGTCTCGCTAATCAGGCCTTGATTAAACATCCATTCAGAGAGGCAGGGATTAGAGGGAGTCCCATCGGAAACGTCCCGCTCGACAGAGAGCAAAGAGAGGCAGAAAAGTTTTTTGATGTGTCAGTCATGTGGTCTGGTCATTGTTCGATTGCGTTCACCTCCCCAGTCGAAAGCGAAAAACAGTTCGTCTGGAGCCGCGGCGGAGCAATGCAATGGAAGGGCAACACAATTATGTCCATTCAGACGCTCGTCCCAGAAGAGGCGCGCTGAAGCTCCCAAGCACATGCGCAAAATCTGTCCAAAAACAGGGGGTGACCCAAAGGACGGGGGCTCTGCTTTGTCGATGAAAGTTAAACTGCCCTTGAATAGCAGAGAGCAAAGAGTGTGATGGTACAAGATTTTAGCGTGCATGTTTATCTCTTGTTTTGCATCATTTGTTCTTTGACTTAGGGAAGAGCTGTTTTGTTTTTCGTTTATTTATTTATTTATTTTTTAGTTATGTTAGCAGATTAGAAGAGTAATGGCTTGTTTTGGTAGTTCAGATTTTTTTCTGACCCTATAAAAGGTTGTTTTAGGAGGATTTTCAATGTCAGTTTGATCTTATTTTGAGAAAACAAAACAAAAGTTGCACACAAAAACTCTAAAAAGCGGAATAAATTAATTATTATATACTGTTGAAGTCAGAATTATTAGCCCCCCCTTTGATTTATTTTCTTTCTTTTTAAATATTTTCCATACGATGTTTAGCAGAGGAAGGAGATTTTCAGCATGTCTGATCATATTTTTTTCTTCTTATTTGTTTTATTTCAGCTAGAATAAAAACAGTTTTAATATTTATTTAAACCATTTTAAGGTCAACATTTTTTGCCCCTTTAATATTTTGTTTTTGATAGTCTACAGAACAAACCATTGTTATAGAATAACTTGCCTTATTACCCTATTTTGCCAAGTAAACCTTATTAACCTAGTTAAACCTGTAAATGTCACTAAGCTATAGAAGTGTCTTGAAAAATATCTAGTAAAATATTATTTACTGTGACCATGGCAAAGACAAAAAAATTCAGTTATTAGAAGTGAGTTATTTAAACTATTATGTTTAGAAATGTGTTGAAAAAAATCTCTCCATTAAACAGAAATTGGGGGAAAAAAATAAACAGAGGGGCTAATAATTCAGGGGTTTAATAATTCTGACTACAACTAAATATTATGCAGCTATCACACCTAGGGTTTTTTGTATTATTAATTATTTCAAATATTGATAGATGGATAGATAAATAAATTAATTAATTAATAAATAATTATTTTTAGTGTTTCAGTAGTATTCGTGTTTTAGTATTAATAATAGATTTTTAATTTGATTTTTTTTATTAAATATTCATTATTATAAAAAAATAATGCAAATTATCAAATTTGTATTATTATTAAGTCTCTTTTTGTTAAGAAATAAAATGATATAAAATACATCTTGTTTCTAACAGTTTGTGCCATGCTTGTTGTTATTTTCAGGTAAATTTTGGTTATTTAATTTAATAACTGATTTTAACATTCAGGGACATTTAAAATGGGTCCATCTATAAAATATTATATTGCATTTTTTTTGTATTTTATAGAATTGCCGAAAGGTAGATTTGGTTTGTAGTCAAGAGTTCTCTTTTTATAACAGTGCCACACTAAAAAAAAAAAAAAAAAAAAAAGTTTCAACAAATAGTGACAACAACAACTGGACATAAAGACATAACACATAAACATGCAAAACACTCTCTTGTATTGACTATTCCGCCTACTAATAGGCTCAAAAAGCTTTTACTATCCATCCACATGGTTATTAAGCTATACTAATAGAGAAGACTTTACATCCAGATCTGTTTTTACATTATTGTGACAGTTGGGTTTAGGGTTGGGGTAGGGGTAGACGTTAATGAAATACAATTGATAGGAAAGTTAATAAACAATAAAAATACTCCTCGTGAACTTCCGTCCAGAGTCATATGTGATCTATAGCTGATTAACCATGTGAATGGATGATAACAACCTTCTGAGCCTACTAGTAGGTACAGAAGGCCCCACTGGCCCATATCTATCAGCTGATAATCAATGTTGATGCCCTTTTTTCTGTCTGTCTGTCTATCTATCTATCTGTCTATCTAACAAAATATTTACTGTTTAATGTTGCGCCTGCACACAGCATTTAAATGCTCTTTTTAATCCGCTCCATTTTTTTTCATGATTATTATTTCATTTTATTAAAAAATAAAATAAATAAAATAGCTAGTTTTGAACTAGCATGTTCTATTGCCATTTTTCATCCTCACCTGTAACAACTTCAAACGAGGCCTTTAGAGACTGAGATATCTCTTTATGCAGTCCAAGGAAAACTCTTGGAAAAGGTTAATGTTGCCAAAGGCGGGAGCTCACCCACCAGTGCTGGAAAGGAAAATGGAGTTCATTGTTAATGATCCGCAGAAACATTTAAAAGTTAAATTAACTTTGTGCCAGCTTCATTTGTGTAGCACCGCATAAAGCAGGAATTCAGCCAAGGAAAGCCTAAACACCATTTGGACTTTTTTAACGCCTTCTAACTGCACTAATTTATGTCAGTATGCTTTTAAAAAAACATCTAGAATTTTCAGCAGATCATATTCTTTTCCGTTTTATAAAACTGTGAGATGGATAATGGATAAAGAGGAAATTATTCAGGGGACAATGTAGTCTTCTTGACCTTGTTTGCGGTAAACGCTGATAAACACGTTAAGCTCTGACTCCTCCATCATACTGGATGTGTTATTATTAGAGTTATTAACCCAATGTTTCTTGCGTTATTAAGTGATTCATCTCGGATCTGATGGTTAAATGTCTACATTACTGTAACTCATATGACTTCATCAATCAGCCAGAGATGTTTTAGGTCAAAACTAGCGCTGTGAGTGTGTGTATTAGCTGGAGTTGGGCTATTATATAGAAGCGAGTGTGTGTCAGAGTATGACATTGCTCTGGGCCCTTTATTCTGCTTGTTACAGTGTTAAAGTATTTCATTTATTCAGCGTGATTCTTGCTGAGAGCTCGTTTTTTTTTCTTTTTCTATCGGCGGGAGAGAAAGAGCGACCGGCACAGGAGGGGCGTAATGAAATTGCCCAAACGTACTTGCATCCCAGAAATCTAATCCATGCCCATTGTTTATTATTGAGAGACAGTGGTTATTAAATGTGCAACTTTGGCATCGTTTGAATACCAAGGGCAGGTTTTGGACCCTTTAAGCTGATGATTGCCCCTTTATCCAATTTGGAGGTGGTTGGATGGGGAGAGAATTGGTACTGTAATTGACAGAGATTGCTGTAGGTTGTGGTGCTAATATGCTGCTAGCTGCTCACAGGTCGTTTGTTTCCTTTCACGACTGGGAGAGGAGGTTAAAAAAACCAGAGTCAAGACTACTGAAAGGTTTTTTCTTTCTCTGTGACGACATTTGACTATGCACAGTGTTTAAAACGTGTATCATTTTAGAGTTTTTGAAATAAATAGTTCTGGAATAAGTTATAACATCTCGGTTTTATGTTGTTCCAAAAGACTATGATTTGTTTTTGAATCTGCAAACCACCAAAGGAGATTTTTGGTTGCATGTTCAATCTTGCTGCTCTTTTTTCACACAATACGAATAAACTGCAAACAGGAGCTGCCAGGTTTATCGGGCAGACCTTTTTTAATGAACGAAACCTTGGCAATAATGAACTGGTCTTTTTTTTAGCTTGCTCTGGAAATTATTATTCAGTGGAAGTTAATATTCATTATTCGGTTATTCATAGCTCTGATATGTTATTGTTTATGCCCTTTAAACCCTGACTAAAAAGCTACAAGTGTCCAGCAGTTAAAGAATACATTCAGTTTGTGCATGCATTTGAAAACGTAACACTCTGTAGTGCAGACGTGCTCAAACTCGATCCTGGAGGGCTGGTGTCCTGCATAGTTTAGCTTCAACTTCCTTCAACACACCTTGCTGGAAATTTCTAGTGTAAGAGCTTGATAAGCTTGTTCAAGTGTGTCTAATAGAGTGGAGGAACTATGATATCACCTTGTAGGCTGATCGGCTGCTAGCATAAAACTGGTTCCCTTGATAAAATCCTTATAGGATTTTCCCATCGGCTTTTGGAAGATTGCTAATTATAAGCTCTGTGTTCAAACACAGTTCATTACGCTTGCACGTTTTGTCCAACCGGATAATCCTCACACGAAAATACAACTTTTAGCACTTTTGGATCTTAAATGCAAATGCAAGAATTGAAAAGCTTACATTAGTCTATAAACAGCTATAAACAGGGCGTTCGCCTGTGATGTCAGCACCACCCTGCTATACAGACAACTTTTCAAGCCTATTTTTAGAAATATGGTCCATGACAAAGATTTTCTCTCTTGGTTTATTATATTATAATCCACACAATATATTATAAAAAAATAAATACACAAATACACATAGACCTACGTGCCTTTTGGATCGTTTATTTTACATGGGAATTAAATATCGTTTTGCTTTACAGTTGTAAATATTTTAAAACTGTATGTTTAAATGTGCCCACAAAGTATTATCATAAGACTAAAGTCTGTTGCTCGCGTGCATACAGCCCACTTACCTTAGTAACAGACAACAGAAATGAGGTGTGAGGGACAAGTCTATATGTCTGTAAGTTCCATCAGGGAACACAGAACAATATTCAATATTCTTTTTGTGTCACAGCAAAAAGCAGCCCATACACTGACATATGGATCTGTCTTGACAGTCTTAACAAGTGAAGGCATTATAAAAATACTACAAACTATAAAATACTATTCCTGAAAATATTTAAATAGCAGACAAATCCAAATGCCCAATTCAAGCGGACTGCGTTTCAGTCCAGTTCAGCTTGATGATGTATAATGTCACCGACAACGCCTGTAGTCCCATTTAGCAACTTGATAGCAACCGTCTTTTTAAAGAAGCGTAGCCAATTTAAAAATAAATTAAGAGTGTGATGTAACTGGTGTGTCTTATGTCGTAGAATAAAACGGGAAAGTATCTTGAGTTTGTGTTAGCTACGAACTTTAAGCGATTTAACTTAAGTCCTATTCAAAATACCGATTGACTTTGGGACAAGGGAACCGGATTTGCTAAAATGCTCAAACTCGATTCTAGGTTTTTGCATATAAATTAACATCAAATCTTCCACTGTATTGGGGTTAGAGTTAAACTCTGCAGGACACCAGCCCTCCACAACCAAGCTATAGTGCTGAAGTGCATTTAGTTATTGTTTGAAGCCATTCTGTATTTTCAGTCTGTACAAAGTGGGCGTTCTTCATCTTCTCATCATTGACATGCAGTCTAAACATTATATTGGTTGGCGCTTGCAATGGTTTGTTTTTTTCTTGGATATCTTTAATGCTTCCATGGTTGCTACATTTATAAAGTGTCTTTGTCTTGAGGTGGGTCTGTCTGATGTGATTTTTCTATGCACAATTTGATTGGACAGTAACTGATTTATTTACTTTGCCAATCTCAGTACAAAAGAAAACAAAGTAGTAACTACAGGTTCAAGGGAAAATAGTGCAGGAAATGTACTGATAAAGCAGTAAAATGTACTTGAGTAAAGGGAAAACATTTTCTAAACTACACTGAATTTTTTTTTTTTTTTGCCAAATTGTTGAAACAGTTTATTTGGGCTGAATTTAAACAAACAAATACTAAATAGTAATGTTCAACTTAATTTGTTTGTTTAAATTCAACCCATATAAATTGTTTGCTAGCACTTAAAAAAAAAAGATGCACTGAATATTTTTCCACCAAAAATGTTCTGCCAGAAATGACAAAAAGGTGCATTTTTGTTTTTTGCTCAATTGACTTTTATCACTAAATACAACAGGGCAGAAATGGTATGTTGTGATAACGCAAACCGAAACCGCAGCCTGCACATGTTGTCTGAAGCAGCATGTGACATGTCTGCAGGGTGCCTGTTTTATCTATTCGATTCCTCTGCACTTCATCGTGACTGTACTTGATCCGCGATATAAAGATCATTACTTGAATGCGGAAATAAAGCAGAACGCATGCAAAATGGTTCAGACCGTAATGGATGCGGAGAGATTGACAGATCTTTCCCATGCAAGCAAAACTGATATTAAAACTGCTTTTAAATTTGGTTTTGTAGAATATTTGAATTATTTGTTGCATTTTTAAAATAGTTTAAGTTAATCTGATTGCCTAGCCTATGTAAAAAAATCTGTGGATATTATTGATGCATTTATTGGGTAAACTAAAATTGCTACTTTTTACTGTAACATGGCCCCATTTCCAAAAGTTATAAAACATTGTTGCAATCTGCTATAAATAAATATTTTCATAATTTGTAATGGACTTTTTCTTTGAAACTTTAATTTTAATTTATGCAATTGTATTACCTTGATTTCAGTAAGGTTAGCACTCAGTCATAGTCATTAATGCAATGGTTCTAATAATTGGCATTAATTATTTAGTTGTTTTACTTTTCAGCCTTGCATTTTGGTTTTCGGTTTAGGCCAAACATTTTCATTTCCGTGCATCCCTATTAGTAAAGTATAATTCCGGAGGGGGTAAAACACTCCTCAATTACTGTGATTTGAGTATTTGTAATTCATCAAGTGTTGCAAAGTTGTGATCAGATTGACAAAAATATATCTTAATTCCAAACGAGGCCAAAGTGTGTGTGTGTGTGTGTGTGTGTGTGTGTGTGTGTGTGTGTGTGTGCATATAAACATGCAATTGTGTTATCAGGACTAGATGCTCAAGAGTTTGTCTCCAGATGATTGTCAGGGTTAGCAATCAATAAGGATGTGAAGTGGCTTATCTCTTGCATTGTGTCAATATCACCACCATCTGTGTTAGTCCTCTGATAAACAAGGTTCCGGGAAACTCTAAGCGTTAAGAACTAGTGGTGACATCTAATTTTGCCTCCAGGGCCTTTTGTAGCCGAAGCCATTGATGACAATCGCAGACCGAGTACACTGACGATAGGCAGAATGAATGAGATCTATTTGTCAATTATTAGCTGATTAGCAACATTAAAGGACGCAAACAGATCATCAAAGACTTGCATGCACGCATCTGAGCCTCAATGGAAAGCTTCTTCCAATAAAATGCCACCCTTTCATGCATAAACAAATTTAACTGGGAATTTTATGAAATGTTTGAGTTTTTCGATAAGCGACAGCGTAAATCTATTTACACCAGCCTTTTGTTGTATAAGAGTTAATGTCCTGTGAAATTAAAAAATCTCACCAAAAACATTTCCAACTTGTAAAAGCAGCATGCTATCTATTTATGATATTCATGCTTGGCCACTAAAAAAATGAGCCATGACTATGGAAAAAAAAATGCATTACTGGCAGATTCCACTCGGAAAACAGGGTCATTAAGAAGGAACGGCGAAATGTCCAGGACGTGTGTCCCTCCAGCTGTGCTCCGGCTCCCTGTGATAGAAATCTGGTCTCGGTTGCTTTAAGATGTCAAATGACAAATGCTGCAATTAGCGGCCATCTTAGCGGACGTAAAAATCTTTAGCGTCGCCGGAACACTGTTGCTCAACACAGCCAAGCATGAAATGAATGTGATATTACCAGGAACAAACACTGAATATGTGCTCATTTTTTTTTTATTCGACATCTCGCTAGCTAAACTGACCTCTGCCAGACTGTAAAAGGAGAATTTTAGCCCCAAAATCTCTGATGGCAGCTGTCAACTTGAACTGTCAGATTGTGTTTTTTCGAAGCTGCAAATTTAACATTGTAGTATGTTTTAGAAGATATTATTTGAATTAATAATAAGGTGATTACTTTTTAATGGAGTGTTACCTGCTGTGCCCCCTTCTTAAAAAAATAAAAATAAATAAATAAATAAATAAACTGCAAATATAACATTATTGTGTTGTAAAAGAAAATATTATTTACAGTAAATGTAATTTAATGGATATTATTTAATTTTTGAATTAATTATTTGGTAAATACTGTTTAGAGTGTGATGCCTGCTATTTTTGGTGTGTGTGTTTTCATTTAATTGGTGTTTTTTCTGTTCGTTTTTGTTTTGTTTTGTTTTGTTTGTTTTTTTTTGGGGGGGGGGGGGGTTATCCTCTTTGTTTTGTTTTTCTTGTTTGTTTTGTTTTCTGTTTTTCTGTTTTGTTTATTCTGTTTTTCATGTGTTTGTTTTGTTTTTTTCTGCTTGTTTTGTTTTTTTCAGTTTTTTTTTTTGTTTTTCCTGTTTGTTTTTTTCTGTTTTGTTTATTCGGTTTTTTCTGTTTGTTTTGTTTTTTCTGTTTATTTTTCCAGTTTGTTTTGTTTTGCTTTTTTGTTTTGTTTATTCAGTTTATTCTGTTGTTTTGTTTTCTGTTTGTTTTGTTTTTCCTGTTTGTTTTGTTTTCTGTTTGTTTTGTTTTTTCAGTTTGTTTTGCTTTTTCTGTTTATTTTGTTTTTTTTCAATTAGTTTTATTTTTTGTCTGTTTTTTTTCTGTTTGTTTTATTTTATTCTGTTTGTTTTGTTATTACTGTTTGCTTTGTTTTTGTTTTTCTGTTTGTTTTTTGTGCTTTTTTTCCTGTTTTGTTTTGTTGTGTTTTTTTTTTTTACTTTTGGGTCTGTTCTTTATTTGTGTATTACTTAATTAGTTGGATTTAAAACTTATGCAATCTGCACTCTGAAATAAAAGTACAAATACTGGGGTGGTTCTTCTTAAAGGGGTCTTTTTTACTTTTTTGACACAAACACACTATTTTATGGTACCGACCCAGCTTTAGTACAATTTGCGTATGATAATAGACATGCACATTATTTAAGTTTTAAAAAAAAAAAATTATTTAAGGAATGCAGTCATGCACGTGTTTTGACAGCCAATATGTGATTGGATGCTTTGCAAAAGTTGCAGACACCTTTATTCAAAATGCTTTTTTGATGCAAAATAAATTTAAACAATTATTATTCCTTATGCCGATTAAGAAACCTGAATAGGCCTAGGCTACTATAATAAAGAAAATCCTTTCTAAATGTAGAACTAAATAAATTGCTAAATATTCTCAACACATAAAGGTGTAAAGCTTGCAGCCCCGAACAAAGGTGGAAAGTTATTGTGTATTATTGTGTATTTAACAAACAGTTTACTACAAATTTTATACAATTTTGCTCATTATATAGATAATTTAATTTTAATCAGATTTTATTTTATTTATTTACTTTATTTATTTATACAGGGACAATAATTTAATTTTAATCAGATTTTATTTTATTTATTTACTTTATTTATTTATACAGGGACAATTTACAACATGACATGTTGTGCCAGAGTTAACTATAAAGCTAATTTACATCTGTAGTCCCTGGTGTGATGATGTCCTTATGCTGCTGTGCCGTCAGTCAATCATTGCATTGCTGTTCATGATTTTGTGGATGGATAGATCTGTCCTTCACAACACATGCAGCAATCTTAGACATTTTAATCTGATTTGCAAATTTGTTTTAAGAACCAAATTAGCCAGAGATCAGTTATCAAGATTAACAGATCCCAGATCTGTCAAATCATCTTAGATCATTTAAGCAAGGTACGAAAAACGGACCTCTGTTTACTTTGTTTTTTTTTTGTTGTTTTTTTGTTTTGTAACGTTTTGTAACATTTTGTTTTGTTTATTGCCATTACACTGTTGCTAAACATAGCCAAGCATGACTTGAATGTAATATTACCAGGAACAAACACAGAATGTGCACATCCCTCCAACATCCCAATATAGCTAAACTGACCTCTGTCAGACTTTAGCCCCAAAATCTCCAACGACAGCTGTCAAATTGTGCGGCTAATTCTCAGAAGCAGCGGTAGATTTGAGTTGACCTATGCCAGCTTCCTCCACGCTTCATCGTAATTCTAGTCATCCTCTATCTTCAGCTCATCTCTGCATGTGCGAGGGCTTCTACCTGAGGTCTGCTCTGGCATGTGTTATGTGGAAGGATCTGGGTGGTCTACACTTAGCATTCTGGGTAGCTGTTTGTCATTGTGAGTTATGCAGCTATAATTGCACAGTGCCGCTGGGCTAGACCTTGGGGAACGTGGCCTTGTCAAGGTGCATTCGTGGCAGGTTGCGTGGCTATGCCCTTATTGATCAGGCAAGGCCCAGATATCTGGCTGAGCTTGGGCTCCCCCCTTTGGAGTATTTACACAGCAGCTCATCTAAAGGAAAGCAGGTAATTGGGTGCATTAGAAGAACTTGGAAGGAGAGAAACTAGGGCCTCTGTTGATTTACTTTAGAAAGGCTGAGAAACGGCACTGTATTTGAGAGAAATGGACAAGTAGAATTTGTTAAATGCTCTGGATCTGTCTGTCTGTCTGTCGGTCTGTCTGTTTGTCTGTCTGTCTGTCTGTCTGTCTATCTATCTATTGTTCTATCATTCTATCTTTGTTTCAGTTGTTTATTCATTCTTTCAATTGTTCGCATCTATCTATCTATCTATCTATCTATCTATCTATCTATCTATCTATCTATCTATCTATCTATCTATCTATCTATCTATCTATCTATCTATCTATCTATCTATCTATCTATCTATCTATCTATCTATCTCAACTGCTTTTATTCTAGCCGAAATAAAACAATTAAGACTTTCTCCAGAAGAAAAAATATTATTAGACATACTGTGAAAATTTTCTTGCTCTGTTAAAAATCATTTGGGAAGTATTTAAAAGAGAAAAAAAAAATCAAAAGAGGGGTTATAATTCTGACTTCAACTGTGTGTATATATATATATATATATATATATATATATATATATCAGAGGTCCCGTTAGACTTTGTCATTGTGCGTCATTTTGACGGAGAGGGTTGTAAAAATTCCCTCATAACCTATAATTGACCCTCAATTAATTTGCATGTTTTCTAAACGCTTTTTTCATTCATATTGTAATAATGAACTTGATCAACAGCATATAGGCTAAATTCTTCATTTATTTATTTGACAAATGAACAAAAACTCATATCTGCCTTAACTCACATCTTCCTCCTGCGTCGACCAGAACTGGATGGTTGCCTGTCCGTAATCAAACGCATCAAGAGAAACTGATGCAGAGGCACTTGTCATTAAATTCTGTGTCTTTGCCTCGGAAAGTTGACTTCTCGTGACAGTTTTGTTGCCAGAAGCGTCCTGGACTTTACAGACAGAATCGGGACAGATATGGTTAACAGGAATCTGGCCAGTGCTTTACAGCCGCATCTGCGGGCCATACTCGGCCCGGATAACACTCGCCGATGCCGAGTCAGAGCCAGAGGCGCCAAAGGGCAGACGAGCTCGGGCCGATTACTAACTGCTATCTGGGTAGCACCACTTCAGCCAGCGTTATGTAGTTAGGAAACTTTTCTCCTAAGGTAGAGATCAGAAGTTTGCTGCATTCTCTGATTGTTGGATTTACCAGTTTTGCAAGCACTCGTTTCACCTGGAAAAAATACTGCAGCACGCGCTCCTTCAGCACCAGGGGTGCAGCTTCACCCCTCTGCGTTCGGTAGTGCATGGTGCTCACAACGCACTCCAAACCACCTGACCTCTTTGTTGCTGCTTGGTTGGCCCATAACAACAGCTGTCGGCGACTGAGGATATTTGTCTGTTTGTTCTTCATCGTCCAATGCATCACTTCCTCTTTTTTCTGTATTATTAATATCACAACTATTTGGCCGTTTAAAAAAATTCTCACACTAAGCTGTTATGACATTTTTGCAACTGTACACAGCAGTGACAAAAAGGAGACAAAACAAGGGCAATCGCCATCAGCTGGACAGGAGTGGGACTTACAGTACAAATTACAATAGATCACCCTCAGCATAATCCGTTAAAATGATGGATCACCTTCAGATTTTTCCGTCACTGCTGAAAAAATTTGTCTATGACGGAAAATATTTGGTTAACGCGACCTCTGAAATATATAATTATATATATATATATATATATATATATATATATATATATATATATATATATATATATATATATATATATATATATATATATAATTTATATAATATATATTGGAATAAAAAAAATACAGAAATACTGTAGTATTTTTTTTTTTTTTTGGTTAATTATGCCTAAAATATATACAGTAAATAATAACCTTAAAAACGTTATTCAAACATTACTACAGTGCTCATTTAAAAATATTTCTCCATTTATTTCTGATGAACATGATTTTGCAATACACGCAATAAGCACTTCATATGTACTGTACCAAATTACATATTTTTGCTTGTTTGGGCTCTGATTTTTCCTCCTCATAGATGAGCTTTATACTTCCGCTTTGCCATATTGTATGTGCCATAAAAGCTTGATGTATCAAACATAAAACGTGATCAAACATTTAAAATATTGCTTTTCATGCAAGGAATCGATTTCAGCCATTTTTCAGTTTTATATGGCAGGCTTTATATAGTTATTCATGGATATATCTTAAAGTTTTTTCCATTAAAAGGAGTATATAGTTCACCCGAAATTGTTTAGTCATCTTCATGTCATTTCAAACCCATAAAAGGTGCAATTTTTGCAGAATATCCTGGTCTCATTCCTCCACACAGTGAAAGTGAATGAGAAATGTGGCTGTCAAGCTCCAAACCGACAAAAAAAGCACAATGAAAGTGCTTTGAAGATGCATGATAGCTTTGTGTGGGAAACAGAGCAAAATTTAAATGATTATTCATTGACATCTTGGCATCTTTTCAAACTCTTCTAGTGTCTTTAAGGGTGTTTATAAGCGCTGTAGTGATGTACACTGTTGTGAGTCAATGAGCCTGTTAATCCAGTTCACGAAATTGGTCTAAATTGAACTGATTCTCGGGTTCAGCTCAGTGGTAAACTCACTAAAGGGGAAAGTTATTAGAGAAAAATGACTTCAATTCCAGTCTGTTTCTTACACAATGCTATCACACTGCTTTAAAATGCTTAAAACTGATTATTTGTAACATTTTTATGATTTTTTTTGGTGATGTTGGGGCTTTTCACCCACTCTTGGCATTTTATAAGCTGCACTTGAATTATGAAAGAATATTATTATATCATTCACTGATATGTTGGCATCTTTCAGTCTTTTCTAAGTGTCTTCATGGGTGTTTATAACTGAAGTAGTGATGTACACTGTTGTGAGTCATTGAGTCTGTTAATCCAGTTCATGAAATTGGTCTAAATGATGCCACAAATTGAACTGACTCTTGGCTTTAGTTTAGTGGTAAAACTCACTAAAGGGGAAAGTTATCAGAGACAAATAGCTTCAATTCCAGTCTGTTTCTTGCACAGTGCTATCACATTGCTTTAAATGATTAGTAACAAGTTTTTTTAACCATTTCTATGATACTTCTTTTGGTAATGTTGGTGCTTTTAATCCCCTCTTGACATTTAATAAGCTGCCTATGAATTATGAAATAATATTATTATTCGTCTAAATGATTCCACAAATGGAACTGACTCTTGGCTTTAGTTTAGTGGTAAACTCACTAAAAGGGAAATTATCAGAGAAAAAAAATGACTTCAATTTTATTCTGCTTCTTACACAATGCTTTCATACTGCTTTAAAATGCTTGATACTGAGTATTTTGACTTTTAGGATATTTTTGGACTGCTTTCATTATGTTTTTTTTTATAACATTTTATCACTTATTTGCATTTAATAAGCTGCAAATGAATAATGAAAAAATATCTATTTTATTGTTATAACATTAATGATTTATTGGTTTCTTTTTTAATGTCTTTGGGTTTTCATGGGTGTTTATGTGTGAAATGTAGGGATGTCCAATGTTGTGAGTCAATAAATTTGTTAATCCAGTTCACAATATTGGTCTAAATTATTCCACACATTTAACAGATTTTTGGCTTTAGTTCAGTGTTAAACTTACTAAAGAGGAAAGTTTTTAGAGAAAAATGACTTCAATTTCATTCTCCTTCTTACACAATGCTATCACACTGCTTTAAAATGTTTGATACAGAGTCAGTGAAATATCTATCCAATCCCATGTGTGTTCAATAAAAAAGGTCAGGATAGTTTTTTTTTCACTCAAAAATATTAGTAATTTATTTGATACAAATAAACAATTCGAGGATGGAGCTCTGGGTTATGTTACCCCAATGCAATACAATAATTCCAATTAGAAGGTTCATTTCCCTGACTCCAGCATATGTCAATATCTGATGTCAACAGGGGAAGTTTTAGTGTAACGTCACTTATCGGTCATTCTGCAGTCCTTGGGCTGGTGCACCCAAACATACTTCCTCTTTCTGGAAACCTTCTCTCCATACCAGTTAAGTGCATCTTCAATATAGTTCACAACTTCTACAAGCATTCAACTCCTTGTGACATGTCTAGACTTCTTATTTAATAGAAGTCTGGAGCAAGACCTCAGTACTATATTCTTATTCTGCTATTTCCCTCTTGTCAGCAGTTCCTTCTAAGTATGCAACCTTAATAAAGAAGAAGTATGCCTGGTTAATATGATATCATACAAAAGAAAAACACTGATTAATCTGTTGTTTGTCGAAACATTTTTTCTAATAAAAATAAAGACACAAAAGTAATCAAAATAAATTCCCTTTTCCCCAAATGAGCATTTGGACTTGGACGATTATTAGTGAAAAATGACTTAAATTTTTTTTCTCCTTCTTACACAATGCTTTCATACTGCTCTTAAATGCTTGATATTGAGTAGTTAGATACTTTTGGACCAGTTTTATTATATCTTTTTGGTTTGTAACCTTTGAACCCCTCTTGGCATTTAATTTTCTGCATGTGAATTACAATTTTTTACTATTATTGATAAATGATTAACTGACTTGTTGGTGTCTTTTTAATGTTTTCTTAGAGTTTCCATGGGCGTTTATAAGTTAAATAGTGGTGTACACTGTTGTGAGTCAACAAGCCTGTTAATCCAGTTCACAATATTGGTCTCATTGATTTCACAAATTGAACTGATTCTCGGGTTCAGCTCAGTGGTAAACTCACTAAAGGGGAAAGTTGTTAGAGAAAAATGACTTCAATTCCACTCTGTTTCTTACACAATGCTATCACATTGCTTTAAAATGCTTGATTTTGAGCATTTGGATTTTTAAGATACATTTTGACCACTTTTATTATACTATTGTGTAACATTTTATCCCCTCTTGGCATTTAATTAGCTGCACATAAATTATGAAACAATATTATTACATCATTCACTGATATTTTGGCAACTTTTCAATCTCTTTCTTAGTGTTTCCATGGGTGTTTTAGTGATATAGTAATGTACACTATTGTGAGTCAATGAGTACGTTTATCCAGTTCACAAAATTGGGGTAAATGTCATTCCTCCACACAGTGAAAGTGAATGAGAAATGTGGCTGTCAAGCTCCAAACCGACAAAAAAAGCACAATGAAAGTGCTTTGAAGATGCATGATAGCTTTGTGTGGGAAATAGAGCAAAATTTAAATGATTATTCATTGACATCTTGGCATCTTTTCAAACTCTTCTAGTGTCTTTAAGGGTGTTTATAAGCGCTGTAGTGATGTACACTGTTGTGAGTCAATGAGCCTGTTAATCCAGTTCACGAAATTGGTCTAAATTGAACTGATTCTCGGGTTCAGCTCAGTGGTAAACTTGCTAAAGGGGAAAGTTATCAGAGACAAATGACTTCATTTCCAGTCTGTTTCTTACACAATGCCATCACACTGCTTTAAAATGCCTAATACTGAGCATTTGGACTTTTATGATGCTTTTGGTTCACTTTTATGACTTTCATTTGTAACTTTGTAACCTCTCTTGGCATTTAATAAGCTGCAGTTTTTCTGAAATAATCTTTTTTTTTATTATATCATTTATTGACGATACTGTATTACCATCTTTTCGATCACTTTTTCGTGTCTTTATGGGGGACAAAGAGAAATATTATCACCAACAAACAGCTTCAATTTCTGTCTGTTTCTTGCACAATACTATTATACAGCTTTCTAATGCTTAAAATAAAGGATTCAGTAGGCTAAGTCATTTGTAATACTTTAATGATAGCTCTTTTTTTTTTTATTTTGAACAGCCTCCATTTGACATTTTTGTTATTACATCCAAGAAAGAAACAGGATTTTACCAACGTAAGTGTAGTTAAGCAACTTCAGAGTTTTCCTTTAATTAAAATCTCACTTCTTTATCGGTAAAGCGAGACGTGCTTGTTTGTTTGAAGCTGTTCTTTGGAGTTGTTGAAACTTTGTTTTCATCTAAAGGAACCATTTAGGCCTGTTACCAATTAGAAACATTGATCAAGCGGGAGCTCCTGCAGGTTATGTTCCATAGTCTTCCGTCAACGTCTTGTTCCAGAGTGCTGGGGGAGAAAAGAAAAAATCAATAGTATGCTTTTATGTGCAATAAAGCTGATTCTTTTGCAGGAAAACTGAACCGTAATCAAGGTGTGTTAAACTGATGATGTTTATGAGGCAGCCCGCGAGCACATATTATGAGGGGTATAAAATGTCCCGTAAGAAAAATTGGTCGAGAGGGGAAGCAAATCAATGCTTGTTTAATGCTGCTTACACAAATATTCTATGTACACCCTTCAGACAAGTTACATCTCTTTCTCTCTCTGTTTTCTTTTTTTTTACCACTATTGGAATTTTTACCCTATGCTGCATGGTTATTAGTTTGAAAGAATACATTTTACAGTAAATATCCTTTGTTTATGATTTCAATCTTCAGTCTAGCTGCATCTATCATATGATTCTTTAATAACCTGTTTGATCTATTCATTTGTTTATAGAGTGTTGTATTGTTCTGTCAATTGATTTTTCTAATAATCTTTTTTGTTGGAGTGATTGATAAATTTATTGATTGTTTATTCTTTTAGTTCTGTCTGTTGATAGATCATTATATCATTCATTTAACTGTTATCAGTGAGTTGTCATCATTACTTTTGCAATATTGCTAAAGTATCTGCCCATCCATCTGTGTATCATTCTATTTTTTTCTTTCCTTTTTCCATTTATTTTTCTTTCTATTGTTAGTTCTATCATTCAATCACACTTAATCACTCTATTGTTCATGCTCTCTCGATAGCATGTTCTCAATTGCAATTGTTCTTGTGTGTAACTCATGTACTCAGTTTCTTGGTGCTGCTATGAGTTGCTAGGGTCATTTTGGATAATTAGCTTTTCACTCTTTGCAAAAAAAGCCCTACCCAGAAGTCTATGATTTTATGACAATTATATTGTTTGGATAAACAAAAACGGCAACACTGGAATGGATCTTTTTATTTGTCTGTTTTATTAGTATTTAAGGACCAATTTAGAAAGCTACTGTAACTGATTCTTTATTACATCCAAACAAAAATGTACTAACAGCTTCAACATTTTTCACATTATTGCATTTTATCAGTCTAGTTTAGAAATTGGTAATAACATTTGACAGGAACTGTATCAGATCCAATTAGGGATGCATTGAAATGACTATTCTGGGCCGATACCAAAAATTTTGGATGCACCTGGCTAAAAATCAAAACTTGAAAATACTTTGAGAATTCTTTATAATTGTATAGCAATATAAAGTTAAAAATGTAACCAAATAACTTAAGTAATACCAAAGACTATAGAATACACAAGACGCGCCACTCGTATAGTTTTGAATGGGGAAAAGTGTAGCGGTCAATATGGCTAATGAAGCCCCGCCTTCTTATACAGGAACCAATCAGCGATCGATATAGTCTGACAAATCTCAGATGAAGGGACTTGAACTAGACGTACATTTCTTTAGATTATGTGTGATTCAAATGTTTATAAATGAAACTAAAGAGAGAGTTTTTTTTTTTTCTTTTTTTTTGTTTATTCCTAATATAAAATTTATTTGTAAGCTTGGCAAGCAATTTTTGAAAATGTGATGTTTCTACATTCAAACAGAATGCCCAGGAACTGCCCTAGACGTGTTTCAAAGATTGCCGCCGAGTGAAATGACTTGCCTTAAAGGGACTTTGGTTATACTGTTTTTCTGGTACAATGAATAATCACATTTTGACAGTAACATTTTGTTGACTGAACAAGTTGAGAGTTTTTGAAAACAGCAGGGACAAGTATACTATACATTGTAAAGACCCGCGATGTGTTATTTAGGTGGATTTTGCTTTTCCAGTGCGCATGTCTGATCCATGTATATGGTTACATGAGCATAATATATTGAGCTATTTTAAAAATTGACTGCGCCATGCATGCAAGCTAATCGATGGTGCGCTCCACTGCTATTGTGCTTTGGTTGCCGCAACAGTTAACTGCTCTTGCATGGGTTTCATAGCGCTTCCTTGTCCTGTATAAAGCCACTTGCAATGACTACAGTTGGAGAGAGAGTGAAACCAGCAGAACACTGCTAGGCAGTCTTATGTAGCATAGTCTTTTTTTGACTCATATTTTTGCTAGTTTTTATCTTTTGACCGAAAACCATAAATTCACTTATTGGCCAATCATTTTCATCCAATAGTTTATGGCGGCTGAAAATTCGGTGCATCCCTAGACTGTAAGAAAAAATCTTAATTGTCTTCAATGTTTTATTTGAATTAAATTAATCTTATGAATCATTTTCATTTATATTACAATTAACTAGTTTTAAAAAATAAGTTCAAAACATTTGATCATGTAATTGTTTACGGTGTACAACAAATTCATCTTAATGTTAGAAACTTTCATTGTAATACATTACATAATGTACCTTTATATTAACCAAATACAATTCAGACAACTAAACATTATTAACACATCTATAAATAGTTTGTTGGTCATCATTAGCCTAAAGGAGGGTTGCAGCCAGTCAATACCTGCATGGGAGACCACATGGGAAAGTTAGGTTGCTGCCGGAATGGTGTTAGTGAGATCAGGTGGTGCTTAACTTGCGGTCTGTGTGGGTCCTAATGCTCCAGTATATTCATCTTTTGGATGAAACGTTAAACCAAGGTCCAGACTCTCTGTGGTCGTTAAAAATCCCAGAGTGTCTTATGAAAAAGATTAAGGGTTTAACCTCGGCATCCTGGCTAAATTGGTCCACTGGCCTCTGTCCATCATGGCCTCCTAACCATCCCCATATCGTAATTGGCTTCATCACCCTGTCTCCTCTTCACCAATCAGCTGGTGTGTGGTGTGCGGTCTGGCACAATATGGCTGCCGTGGATGCTGCACACTGGTGGTGGATGAGGAGATTCCCCCAAAAATGTGTAAATCGCTTTGAGTGTCCAGAAAAACAGTATATAAATGTAAGGAAATATTATTAAATGACAGCCTGTCAACCAGATTCATACAAACATGATCTTCAATATTTTTCCAGACTCTGTTCAACAGCTTCTACACTTCCTTTTGGTTTTTGTTCCACTGTATGATGTATTTTGGGGTGTAATATGTGACATTTTACCATATCTTCTATCCTCACTTAGATGAACTATAGTGTTCTGCACCCACTAGTAAAAATAAAAACTTGTATAGCCGGAAGAATGTTTGGTTTAACTGTGTGTCAGTTGCTCTGAATAACTGAGAATATATTCATGTTGGCAAGATCGCTAGACACGGCTAACATAGCTATAACACTCTCTTTTCCCTGCTAGCAGTGTTAAAATCGCTCTCCTTAGCGGATTGGCAGACTGTGCATCCGACCCAACTGACCCATGCAATCTGACCAGAGCTGAAAGCGCATGTTCGTCTCCTTTACATGGCTCTTTAGCGCTAAAGCCCATGTCGCATGCCCATCTTCCAAGATATTAGCAACTTGTCCCGCTCTCCCTGCAGCTAAAAATATTCTGTCTGGGCTACTGGAAGGGTGGCCAAGTGGAACGGGATGACGGCTCAGCTCCCCCTGCCCCTCTGATCAATCTCTCCCGGTCCCAAGCAGCAAGCTGTCCCTCCTCGCCTAGTGTGACCTTTACCAAAGCTTTTTCCCAGCATGCTCTGACTGTCTGTCTGTCTGTCTGCTGCCACCCGGCTGTCAGGTACCTCGCAGTCTCACCCTGCTTTTCCAGTGTGTGTGTGTTGGTCACAATGCCCACAGTGACATATCCTGACCTCTCGAATAGGGCTGAGGGAACGTTACTGGCAATGGTAGCAGATTTACGTCCAATTATTTTTGGTATATATTTGCTCGTGAATGTCATTGTTGTATATACTGTATGTGCATTCGAGTGTTGAAGAATGGTAGAGTTTTACTGACAGGCCAAATGCATTTATTAAATCAGTATAATAGCTAATTATATTAGACATTTATTTAAAAATAAAGTATTTAAATATTTAATATTTTGGTATATTCTAACTAATTATTAATGTTATTATTATTATAAATTTTATTATTATTATTATTATTATTTCTGTTTAATAAGCTATTTGGTTCATATTTTTGTAATAATTATTTTATTATTCTTAGTTTGTATTTAAAATAGTTTGTTTATATTATTATAATATCTACATATTCGTTCATTACATTTCCTTCGGTTTAGTCTCTTTATTCATCAGGGCTTGCCACAGTGAAATGAACCGCCAACTTATTCAGCTATGTTTTATATGGTGAATGCCCTTCCAGCTGCAACCCAATACTGGTTAACACCCATAACACATTTGCACACATACACTACAGCCAATTTAATGTATTCAATTAAACTATACGGCAAAGACCTATTGTCTATGATACTGTTGGGGCCAACACGGAGAGAATATGCAATCTCCACACAGAACTGCCAACTAATACACCCAGGACTCGAACCAGGGACCAAAGCATTGAGACAACAGTGCTAACCACTGAACCCTAGCACCTCCCTATTATTATTATTATTAATATTAATTGTTATATTTAATATAATACATTATAATGTTTTGGTTATTATTCTTTTAGCTTTAAGTAGTTTGTTTATATTTTAATTTTATTTATTTATTTATTTTTTTATAAATGTCTCATAATTATTTTCATTATGATATCTTATAAAATAATAATATCAATTTGTTACATTATATTTAAATCAAACAGTTTTTTTATATTTTTAATACATTAATTATTTTCAATTCAATTTTCTTGATTGTAGATATTCACTACACTGTATAAAAACCATCCTAAATTAGCAGTTTTGCATATTTTGTGATTTATGTTTTTATATTCTTTTTTTTACCCATTTATTTGTGCTTTTGAACTGCATTCTGAGATCTTTTTTGTAATAACTTATAACATTTTTAATAGTTTAAATTGTCTGGGTTGGTGTTGTGTATTGCAGTACAAAAACAGCACATTTACCATTATTTTACACATTCATTTCTCTATGTATTATTTCTTATATTTTATATTATTTCAAACTACTAAAATGTAATGTATGTATTTATATAGTCATGAGTTGTATGTTACTATATAGTCATGAGGGGATCTCTCCACACCCCCACCAGGGTGCATCATCCACTTGGATAATGCAACGGCAGCCACAGGACAACATCGCCAGTGTGCTCTCCACACACCAGCCATAGGTGGAGTAGAGAAACAGTGATAGAGCCAATTCGGTAGATGGAGATGGTTGGGAGGCCATGTGGTTTATGGCCAATGAAGGAAATTTTGGTCAGGACACTGGGGTTATACCCCTACATTTTTACGACAAATGCCATGGGATTTTAAATGACCACAGAGAGTCACAACCTCTGTTTAACGTCTCATTCAAAAGACAACACCTACTGACAGTGTAGTGTCCCCTTCTTTTTTACACGGGCATTAGATCTCACATAGACTGCACGTTGAGCGTTCCCTGTTGACCTAACAAACACTACTTCCAACAGCAACCTACTGTATGTGGTCTCTCATCTAGGTACTGACCAGGCTTAGCCCTGCTAGCTTTAGTGTGTAACCGTTCTTGGGCTGTAGGTTGAAATAGTTGTGGTCAAATCAAAATGTGAATAAAAGTCACTTTGTAAAATTGTAGAGGTGAATTTTTAACATCAAAAGATGACTTATCAGAGATTAAGGTCGCATAATGCAATTCACAACTGTAAATGAAGAGACTTGTGAATCACTAAATACAGAAACTGTTATTTACCAATTTTTTTTCAGTGTTCCCCATTAGGAAAGTTGAAATTTAATTTAAAGTATTATATATTACCAAGGATGTTCAGTCATTTGATTAAATCCTGACAAAATCATACCTTTTGATGAAATGATTGATCAAACGTATGCTTTAATACCAACAAAATGAACTTTCGTCACCTTTTTTGCTTTCAAAATGTCTCAAAATTTCTAACCAGTCATGCATATCCATGTAAACACTGATGCAATCGTAGTTATTTGCTTTGACATCTTAAACTCTTGCAAGGGGTCATTGTTATCCGCACAAATCTTGATGGCTGAAATTCAGTTTGGTGTAGAGCGGCTCCTAGCATTGTGCCCTTGTTCACCATCTGAACCCTGTTACTGCTGCCCAAGGGTCGTCCATTTGCATTTCACTTGATGGTGAAATGTCAAAATAGCTCAAAGGAATTTCTCTTGTTGTTTACTGCAGTAAAACACTCGGCATGCCAAGCACTCCACACTGCCTCTGAAGACAGAAAACAGTTTGGGAATTGATGATTTTCCGCAATCAAGAAAGACGGAGAAGGCGGGCTAGTAAAAAGAGGTTGTCCCTGTAGAAAAATAAAGAAACAAGATAGACAAATGGATTAGAAATGCTGGTTGAAGGTGTCAGGTTTAAACGGGTTGTCTTTCCCTATTGGCTGGCTGTATATGGTTGAATTCGAACTGAAATGCTAGCGCCTTTAAATGGGCGAAGAATCAAGCGCTTTTGCCTCTCTTGATCCCCTAGCTAATTACCTTCGGGGGTTTTACCGTACGCTTATTAAAATTCTTCCTCTCCCAAACACTCGCTTGTTTTCAACATGAGGAAAAGGAAAAAGGCATACTTATAGCTCTGCTCTAAGCTAGAAGACTATGGAAAGTTTCTTTAAAAATTATAAAATATTCATCAGGGATATGAAGCCATACGCTATAATAGTTCAGTGTAAAATTGTAAGTAATTGAGGTAAATAAATAATAAACATCAGCACTTGTTTGTAGTACACCATATAAATGGTTAACATATCAGTTTTATTTAATAGCATAGATATTCATTTAGCAGCTTAACATACCTAGTATTTTGGTTTTAATATTTTAATAACAATTTCAAGGACTAATATTTTATATTAATTTAGTAATTGAAAATTTTTTTATGCCACATGGTTATATTATAGGGTATGTATCATAACTGGTGTACAGTATGTATCATAACCAGTATATCAGCATAATTGTATGTATAATTAATATACGTTTAAAATAAATATAGCATAAATCTAGTATAAAACTGTTTGGACATACTTATTTAATATATTAATTAATTATTATTTTTACTTTGAGATGTACCATTATGGACTCTTCAGGTACAAATATGTATCTTTTGAAAAGTTACTGCCCCAGTGACAGCTCCTGTACCTTTATTTCTGAGAGTGTACAGTTCCTGACAAAAGTCTTGTCGTTGATCCTAAATATGCTGGAGCAGGATAGCGTTCCCTCTCGAACTTCAGCTTCCACATTAAAGCTCCTGAAAGCAAACAAGGTCAAGATGCTCCAGAATTGGCCAGCCCAGTCACTAGATATGAACGTTATTAAGCATGTCTGGGGTAAGATGAAGGAGGCATTGAAGATGAATCCAAAGAATCTTGATGAACTCTGGTAGTTCTGCAAGAAGGCTTTCTTTGCCATTCCAGATGACTTTATTAATCAGTTATTTGAGTCATTGCAGAGATGTATGGATGCAGTCGTCCAAGCACCGTCCATACACAATACTAATTATTTTTCCCCTACACCATGACTTTATATTCTATACTGTACATTATTTCTGTTAAGCGACATGACTTTTGTGTAAGCAAAGTCAGAGCTTACTGTCCTAATTTAATAATTAAAAATCAAGGCATGATCATATTTTATTTTGGTAAAATATGTATAATCTAGAGGCCTTTGCTTTTCATATAAGCCACTTCTGATACCAATTAGTCAACTAAAAGTCAAGTTATCATTTGTTGTTTCTAAAAGGCGACAAGACTTTTGTCAGGTAGTGTATACCTAAAACTTGAACTCTGAGAAAAAAAGTAAAAAATAACCAATTTCTACTGTGCTTTTGACACCACACTGTGCAAATAAAGAAAAAGGATCATTCATAATGCCCACTGAAGGCTTAATAACTAAATAATTCAATAAAAGAAATAATATAACAAATTACAGGTAATTGTGCTCGTGCCCTTCTCATCTATGATACGATCCATTATTGTGCGCACTGTTGACAATTAGCCATGTGTAATAGTGCCATAATGCTATGGTTGAAATATGTCCTTTTTTTTGATTGCAGGGACCATGGATCAGAACTAATTCTAGTTTAATTGTTCCTATATTTCAGAGGTGGCAAGTTCTGAAGGATAATTTATTTCCTGCCTAAAAGGAACCCTGGCCCATGCCGGCAGATGAGAGTGGTTAATTACAGTAGATAGCCTTATCTCCTTGTAATTATTTTGGTCTCTTTGGAATTTCCTGGCTCTGACCAGCCAATCGATGCTATCAGACCGTGAACGCGAGAGGAAAAGGCAGGAGCACAATAAATGTGCCGTAGATTTGGGCAGAGGAAAGACAGAGTTTGTTTCGTCTTTTTAACATGCTTATTAATATAGCAAGGATGGTTTGATAGCTATCATTTGTATCTATCCCATATTCACTCTTTCATCATAGATGCCCTTTTTGCTGCATTAAATTAAATAGCCCTCCATTACGTTAAAGATGACCACCTTTCCTTTTTAAATGACCAACTGTGCTTGATTTACATAATATGGATATTGCTTTGTCACTTTTATACGACATGAAATTTACTCTGAAATGGCTTTTTTAAAGTTCACAAGCTGTCGAAGTGGTTCTTGGGTGTGCTGCCAAAATATCATCACTGGGTTTCCCATTTTTAGGTGCTGCGCTTCTGAAAATATTCCAATAAATCTCGTGGGCGCTGCTCAAAGAAACTGTCCCTTATCATACAAGTGCTGCCAGAACCTCTTCAGGACTGGGTGAAACGCCACTCAAATGGAAGAGATTTTTTTTAAGTGACTCGTGAAACTACCAAAATTAACTGTTTTCTGTTTATGTACACTTTAAAAAGTGAATAGTTACTTTACCTAAAAATGGAGTATATGTGTTGACTTAAACCGTGTTACCTTAAATAGGTGAGTAAACCTGTTGTAATTTGGAACACTCATTCATCCCTTATTTATCAGCAAAATGAACTACCAACTGTTCCAGCATGTGTTTTACACAGCGGATGCCCTTCCAGACGTAACCCAGTACTGGGAAACACTCATAAACTCTCGCATTCACACACACTCATACACCTGATCAATTTAGTTTATTCTATTCACCTTTAGTGCATGTCTTTGGACTGTAGGGGAAACCGGAGCGCTCGCAGGAAACCCATGTGAACACTGGGAGAACATGCAAACTCCATACAGGAATGCCATTCTGGGATACTTGGACACGAACCAGTGACTTTCTTGCTGTCATACGACAGTGTTAACCACTAAGCCACCGTAGCTTGGAACAATTAAAAGTCACACCCTGGAGTACTTTAAGAATTGGACAATGGCGAACTTTGTCTTTTATCAATTGAGATTGTTACCATTCAGACACATCACCTATATCTGTGCTACTGTGTTCGCCCCTTTTTTTTTTTAATCTCCGGATTACTGGCAGAGCTAATGGTTAAAATAGACTGGGCAAGAGACCTGCTGCACGGCTACCCACTGTGCATGTCTGCATTCAGACCCAGGGATTCAGGAGGAAAGAAGCCCTCCTCATTTATAGTGTTTATATAAACACGATAATCTTTATAATGATATAACAAATTGTGTTTGTGTATATGAAATTATGAATAACATATGTAGCTAGGCATTAAATTACTGACTGTTTATTATTTTGCATTTTAACTTTGTAAACTAAAAAATCATGGGCCTCACGTTTTGTGTCTGATTTTGTGAGTCAACTGACAGTTGTTCGCTCCCCTCTTTTTTTCCCTGCTCTGCCGGCCACGCCCACTCCTTCCTCTGCTCCTAGCGCTCCACACCCATTTTCTGAAAAAATTCTGAGGTAGACTTGAACCAAAAGAGGGGGGTTCCATGGCCATTTAAGTTGATTCAGGTTGAGTTTTATAATTATGCACAGTTCCTTTACTTAAAAATTTTTAAGGCAACTACAGAAAACTGTTAACTATTGTTTAAGTAAAATTAACTAATCCCTTTAAAAGTAATGGGTTTACTCACTTTTTTAAAGTCAACTAATTAATTTTTACAGTGTATATAGCGTCTATGCAAATCATGTAAATACAAGAAATATAAGCAAGTATAAAAAAGTGATTAGTTTTTAGTTATAAAGTAATGATTCAGTTTTTTAGCTGTGGATATAGGGGAAAAAGTGGCTGCCTGATTTAAAAAAATATATATATTAAAATTGTCATTCATTTGTACATTATACAATTTGAGACACTTTAATTCCAAATCAGAATACTACACAAATAGTTTGGACATAGTTTGCCAATTAGGAAGCAGCAAAGCATTAAATGACTTGATATTGAATTTAATCATTTGTACTTTAATTTAAATTTCAGTTATTAATTTGGAATAAAAAAAAAAATCTATTATGCAGACAATATCACCTGTATATAGAAAGCCTCTTAAAAATAATTGTGTACTTAGAGCCCTGCGACACCAACATTAAGGTGAAAGGAATAACAATACTAAAAATCAGTATGCCAAACAGTTACAGTAAAGTGGTGTCAAATTTTATTTTCATTATTTTTGGGTTTTTTTTAAGGCCAGGTGTCGTTTTTTCCTTTATTTCCTCATCAGACTGCAACAGAATGCTTAATTTACATGTTAAAATCGCTAAAACCCTTTTACAGATATCTAATTCGTAAACCTGTTAGCATTTTCACCTCCTGCGCATTTGCATGTCTGATATTCTCACCATTCAGTTAGGTCAGCATCTACGTTTAATTCTTGAAACAGACACACAGAGAAAGCAACACTTCTTTTGTATGTTCAAACGTCAATGTGCATAGAAAAGAAAGTCTGCTGAAATTGCCCCCCATACCAAAATATATATAAAAAAAACCTTTTTGATGGAATGCTGATGAAACAAGCGGCGTTTGGCTCCTTGTAATCATCCCAGCAAGCCCAGCAGCCTGGACACAAACACAGACGAAATCCTCCTCAGTCGCTGACCGGCTGCTTAAGGTGCCTGATTGCCATATCACTCTCATTACAGCAGCGCTTTCAATCCACAAAGAGAGAGAGAGAAGCTGTGACGGCACACAGTATCAGAGCAGTGGCAGTGCAATCACTCCTATTACCTTTTATAGTCATGTAATTGACTTCTAGTTACTTTCACCTGAACGTTAACTGCAGTTTAGTGTGTCTCTAAGAGCTCGCTTTGAAGTCTGAGGCTGTTTGTGTAGTGCGTTTCCCAGCCAGATTGAGCGGCTGACTGCCGCGGTGTGTGTCTGTATACATGTAGACACACAGATCCAGTGGGCTTTGTTCTTTTCCTCAGGAGGACAAGCTGTAGGAAATGGCCAAACGCCAGTTTATTTTTAAAGTTAGTATACCTATTAGAACAAATGAAGATGACTTTTTTGAGCCATTGGTTAACCTTCCTAGGGAGCTTCCTTTCACACCTAGATAAATGATTCCGGATATGGCACATTTCCCATGCACGCAGCTTAGGCCACTTTTACACTAATACGTTTTAGTTTTAAAATGCATATGTTTTGCTATAGTTACACCATCCATCCACACTACACCAGAGTTTTCAAGCCCCAAAAACGGAACATTTTGGAAACGCTGAAGAGGCCGTTTTCATTCTAAAACTTACTGTCTCTTTTGCTGAATATTAGTTTTAATAATCAGTAATGGCCATAATAAAAGT
>NC_141032.1:35175000-35297500 GCF_052040795.2 Danio rerio
GAGCAGCAGCATGTAAATTATAGTACAAGTCTAAGTTAGTATAGTTTTTTTCAATCAGAGAGGAGAGAGTGTGTCCTACAGGTGGTTTGTCAAATCCATTTACCTGTGTGGAGCACACTCAGAATTACACAATTTTTTTCAAGATACTTGGGGCTCTAATACAAGGCTGTCTGGTGCGTATGGAAAGGAAAAGAGTGTCACCTACAGAGGTGGGTAGAGTATCCAAAATCTATGATTAAGTACTTGCAGAAATTTTTACTCAAGTAAAAGTACAAGTAAAAATCTTAAAAGTTACTTTAAAAGTAAGAGTAAAAAAAAGTATCTGATGAAAAAAAATCTCTAGTAAATAATTACTAGTACTGTATACAGTTGAAGTAATTATTAGCCCCCCTGAATTATTAGACTCCCTGTTTATTCCCAATTTCTGTTTAACGGAGCGATTTTTTGCAACACATTTCTAAACTTATTAGTTTTCATTTACATTTTACATTTAGTCATTTAGCAGACGCTTTTATCCAAAGCGACTTACAAATGAGGACAAGGAAGCAATTTACACAACTAAGAGCAACAATGAATAAGTACTAAAGTTAAGTCTCAGGTCTGTAAAGTCTAAGAAGGGAAGTATTAGTTTTTTTTTTGTTTTTTTGTTTTTTGTTTGTACAGTTAGTGTGATATTCAAAGAGGCAATTGCAGATTAGGAAGTGAAGTGGAGACTAAATAGTTGAGTTTTTAGTCGTTTCTTGAAAGTAGCGAGTGACTCTGCTGTTCTGATGCAGTTAGGGAGTTCATTCCACCAACTGGGCAGATTGAGCGTGAGCGTTCGCGAAAGTGATTTCTTCCCTTTTTGGGATGGAACCACGAGGCGACGTTCATTCACAGAACGCAAGTTTCTGGAGGGCACATAGATCTGCAGAAGCGAGAGCAGATAAGAAGGAGCAAGGCCAGAAGTCACTTTGTAGGCAAACATCAGAGCTTTGAATTTGATGCGTGCAGCAACTGGCAGCCAGTGCAAACGGACTAGCAGCGGAGTGACATGTGCTCGTTTAGGTTCATTGAAGACAACTCGTGCTGCTGCATTCTGGAGCAGTTGAAGAGGCTTGATAGAGTTAGCTGGAAGCCCGGCTAGTAGAGAGTTGCAGTAATCCAGTTTGGAGAGAACAAGAGCTTGAACAAGGAGTTGAGCTGCATGTTCAGATAAGAAGGGTCGGATCTTTCTGATGTTATAGAGTGCGAATCTGCACGATCGAGCAGTTCTAGAAATGTGGTCAGAGAAGTTTAGTTGGTCATCAATCGTTACTCCAAGGCTTTTCACCATTTTGGATGCAGTAATGGTTGCCCCATCCATCTGGATTGAAAAGTTATGGTGTAGAGTCGAGTTGGCAGAAACTACAAGCATTTCCGTTTTTGCGAGGTTCAGCTGAAGATGATGATCTTTCATCCAGTGTGAAATATCCAACAGGCAGGCTGAGATGCGAGCTGGAACCCAGGGATCATCAGGATGAAAAGAGAGGTATAGTATGAAGGTAAATCAGTTGCGTAACTCGAGAGCTTGCAAATGTAAATGTGAGCACTTGTGATAATAATATTTGTATGTGTAGGTTGAAATGTACACTTACAGCTCTGATGTGAACAGCTGAATCCCTCGATTTGCACACACACACAACAATCCACACACTTGTGTTTTAAATTGGAAGTTGCAGATTAATAGTTGTGTATTTGTAAAATGTCATTTACAAATACAAAGTGACAGACACATGTGTGCACGGCAAATTTGATTGCATCTTATCTCTACAACCACAGGTCGGCACTCACAACCTCTCAGTTTCGTCAGTACAACTACAAATCTCCCGCACTCTGACTTTTGCTACACATCTCCCGCGATCTCTGTAGCAGAACTCATCTGTGCACTTGCAAATGCAGAGGCGTGAGCAGCGCGGGGCGGGGGAGGGGCGGGGCAGATGTAAAGCTGTTTGATTGGCTGATGCCTGACCAATGAACAATGCCAGCAGCCAAGAGGACTGAGGTGCAAAATAATAATTTCCCACGATTATTTCATTATTTAGGGTTTATTTGAACTCTTTTCTGAAGAGATTCTTGTTAAAAATCATTAATTTTGCGGAAATGTACATACCAGTAAAAGAGCAGCAAAGCCAGTTTATTGGCTAGAGCCAGCCAATGAGATGGGGCGTTTCTGTTTGTCAGGACACAGGGCAGCTCACGTTGTTGGAGGCCTCGAGCAATCAGAGGGTAAGTTATGATTTTTAATAATTATCTATATGTTCAATACTGTTAGCTAAGCTAAGGACTGTGCTAGGTGCTTCTCTAGTTTGTTTTTTTATATAAGAAACAGTTATGAGTTATGTAGGAGTTGCTTTCTATCATGTTATATCGTTCTAAAGATACGATTCAACCCACATGAAATAAGTTGTAATAGTATTTATAGTAAATAATATTACGTTTTTGAACCATACTAACTATAATAAACTGTATTATACTGTGTATACTGCAGTATCTACAACTTTGTTAATGAATGCAACAGCACACTGTAGTATTAACTAGCATGAACTTTATTAAATTGAAGTATATATATATATATATATATATATATATATATATATATATATATATATATATATATATATATATATATATATATATATATAGCTAAAATTTGATAAGATTGAAATATAGCTATCTGTTTAAAACTAAACATTCTAATGTCATTTGTTATGCAAATATCAAGTTGAAACAAATCTGTTAAGAACACATATTTATATGTAAAACCTAATACATTTTAAAGCAGTTTCATTTCTTTCTGATTTATACATCTACATCCATTACATCTGATTTAGGTCCACAACTTGCATCCTTCAACATGATATGTGTGTTCAAAGGAAGAGCAAATAGGTGAGGGAGACAGTGTCCATCGCTCGGCTGAGGGTCCACTTTGAGCATCTCATCTGCAGGGTTAAGCAACATAAGCTGAACAGTCATCATCTCTTTCTATTACAGCGAGCATCAACCAGCTTTACACAATGGCTTGCTTTCTGACCATTAGTAAAGGTTTGAGCAAAGGATTAAAGAGGAGATAACATTTGATGGGTAATGATGAAGTTGGATTTACCACCTCCATCTCATTATGAACAAGGAAAAACCCTGAAATATTTCAATACAAGTAACTAGACATTTGCACTGCACTTATTTGCACTGTAAATTTTATTTGACAAATTAATGTTAAACATTTCCCTTACAGAACAGGTGTCAAACTCAGTTCCTGGAGGGCTGCAGCTTTGCAAAGTTTAGTTCTAACCCTAATTAAACACACCTGATCAAACTAACTGAGTCCTTCAGGTTTGTTTGAAACTTTCACTTAAGTGTGTTGAAGCAGGGTTGAAACTAAAAACGTGCAGGGTTACGGCCCTCCAGGAACTAAGTTTGACAGCCCTACTTTACAGTAAAGTGTAAAAATACTACATTAAACAATTATCAAAATAAAAGTTGTGTGTTGGTGAGTGTGTGTTTTGTTCAAATCTGTAATCATCTTGGCAGGTAAAAAGAGAAAACAAATGGTCGGCTTCCTCTTGAATGATCTGAATCATTTTGAAGTGTTTGTAGATGAGCTGGATCATCATGTCATCTTTAGCATAAATAACATCCTTTTCAAGCTATGCAGCTTCTCTGAGTTCCTCATCGACTTGAAACATGCTGATCTCTCCTGTCACTCCATCCTTACAGGAAACTGAGAAATAACCTATAGTTAGTAACTTTCATAATTAAAAAAGTGATATAAAGGACACACTGTACACAAACATGTAAATAGATAGATGGATAGATAGCCATGATGCAGGTTATTATAACAAAAACCGGTATAATCAGTGAGAAACTGAAACGCCTAGTGTTATTTTTAATTGCTATTAATGTGTGTGTAAATATACTTTAATTTATTAAAGTTCATGCTAGTTAATACTACAGTGTACTGTTGCATTCATTAACAAAGTTGTAGATACTGCAGTATATACAGTATAATACAGTTTACTATAGTTAGTATGGTTCAAAAACGTAATATTATTTGCTATAAATACTATTACAACTTATTTCATGTGGGTTGAATCGTATCTTTAGAACGATATAACATGATAGAAAGCAACTCCTACATAACTCATAACTTTTTCTTTTATAAAAAAACAAACTAGAGAAGCACCTAGCACAGTCCTTAGCTTAGCTAACAGTATTGAACATATAGATAATTTTTAAAAATCATAACTTACCCTCTGATTGCTCGAGGCCTCCAACAACGTGAGCTGCCCTGTGTCCTGACAAACAGAAACGCCCCATCTCATTGGCTGGCTCTAGCCAATAAACTGGCTTTGCTGCTCTTTTACTGGTATGTACATTTCCGCAAAATTAATGATTTTTAACAAGAATCTCTTCAGAAAAGAGTTCAAATAAACCCTAAATAATGAAATAATTGTGGGAAATTATTATTTTGCACCTCAGTCCTCTTGGCTGCTGGCATTGTTCATTGGTCAGGCATCAGCCAATCAAACAGCTTTACACCTGCCCCGCCCCTCCCCCGCCCCGCGCTGCTCACGCCTCTGCATTTGCAAGTGCACAGATGAGTTCTGCTACAGAGATCGCGGGAGATGTGTAGCAAAAGTCAGAGCGCGGGAGATTTGTAGTTGTACTGACGAAACTGAGAGGTTGTGAGTGCCGACCTGTGGTTGTAGAGATAAGATGCAATCAAATTTGCCGTGCACACGTGTGTCTGTCACTTTGTATTTGTAAATGACATTTTACAAATACACAACTATTAATCTGCAACTTCCAATTTAAAACACAAGTGTGTGGATTGTTGTGTGTGTGTGCAAATCGAGGGATTCAGCTGTTCACATCAGAGCTGTAAGTGTACATTTCAACCTACACATACAAATATTCTTATCACAAGTGCTCACATTTACATTTGCAAGCTCTCGACTTTCGCAACTGAATTACCTTCATAGTATAGCTGGGTATCATCAGCATAGCAGTGGTAGGAGAATCCATGTCTCTGGATGACTGGTCCTAGAGATGATGTGTAGATGGAGAAGAGAAGTGGGTTTTAATAACTCATTTCTAATAACTTTTTATCTTTTGATATTTTTATTTATTTTTCCTAGCCATGATGACAGTTCATAGTATTTGACTATATATTCTTCAAAACACTTCTATACAGCTTAAAGTGACATTTAAAGGCTTAACTAGGTTAATTAGGTTAACTAGGCAGATTAGGATAATTAGGCAAGTTACTGTGAAAATTTCTTTGCCCTGTTACACATCATTTGGGAAATATTTAAAAAGAAAAAAAAAGTATAATAAATAAATAAATAAATTATATATATATATATATATATATATATATATATATATATATATATATATATATATAAATATATATATAAACCCCATTTTTATGTTAAAAATAATGTTTAAATGTTTTTTTATGCTTAACAGTGTGAATTGGTTATATGTGTAGGGCTAATCAGTTATTCCATTAAACATCAGTTACTTTAGTTATCCCATAGTTACCATTGAAAAGGTATGAATTTGAATAATTTTGACACTTCCCAACACGTGTTTTTTTTTTTTTTTTTCAGGTTGAAGCTGTAATTTATGTGTATGTTGCAATGTCAGTTCGATATACGGAGTGCATTGCATTATTTAACTATTGTTGTTGACATCTTAGAGTAAAAAAATACACTTAATTTGAGGCTGCAGGTGACCTGGTCCCATAAACTCACTACACAGACTGCATGACCGTCCTTCTAGGAACCATGGCATGACTGCAGTATATACTTGCAAGTCTTAAGCCACCATTCAAACATTGGTTTTTGAAACACAACCTCTCCAATGCGGCGCCATAACCATGGAGTGTTGATAAGAAAGTGTATGGTGCATATGGAGAGGAGAGAATCCTAAAATTACCTATTACAATGACAATCAAATAAGTGTATTATACTGCAATATTAACATCCATCCATTCACATTTGAATCTGAATGTACTTCCTGGCCATTATAGTGAGTTCTACTATGAATGTCGGAAAGTGGGAGTACTATATCAACCTTGAATGTGATTATCAATTGTGTTGCTTTACTTCCTTTCATAAATTTCCTCGTATAGCCTTATTGGATAGTAAAATGTCTATTGGATGTGCACTTCAGAGTCTTGAAAAAAAAGTAGTAAGTGATCCAAGTACTTCTTGCTTACTGTCATTCAAACACTAAGAATTTGGACACACAACTCAGCCCACATACTGTCTTTTTACATACTATTTAGTAGGGAAGTACAGTCTGAGATTTCAGACACACAATAACTGTCATTCTGTTGTTTTGTCTTGCTACCATCTAACATTCTGGCATTGTATAATTTTAACATTCTATTTAGCATTCTGACATTATTTTCAATGTACTTTTTATCCAGCAAACAGTATCCGCCAACATTCAGTTCTTCCTAAAAACTTATAATTTCTGGCTTTAAAAATTACATTTAGTACATTGTTAAACCCTAAAATTCACTTTCATTTTGCTTATTTGAATTATAATTCTGTTTCACCATCCCTTTTGCGACCTCAAATCAAATTCGGTTCAAATTCAGAAATTTACCTCGGCTTTAAAAGGCACTCTCAGTTCAATTCTGAACAGCGCAGAACCCTGCTGTGACGTATCAGCAACAGACATGCAGCCAAATCTGTACCAGAGCTCGCTCGCATGCGATAGCAGGATTGGCGACCGTATGGTTTACGATGCAAGAATAGAACATCCCTGGATCACCGCAAGTTCCAAACGGAATCCGGTCGCCAGTGCGTGGCGGCCCCGAGGTTCTGCGCCTGACTCGGCTGGCTTTGAGCAAGCTCTTATCCCTCTCAACATCCATTCTGTTATTTCATCTCCCGCAGCTGCCGGGCTTATTTCACCACTGCCAGCTCGTCCGCCTGAGATTTCCCACACTTAAATAACTCTGACAAAAGCCCCCCCGTTGTCTGCAGCTGATTCCCCCCATTCCGGTAGTCCTCTACAGAGTAAGCAATAATAGCCCAAGAGAGGGCTTCTTTTTCAATGCACTTTGGGATGAGAGAGCCAGGAGCAGTTGGATGGGGTGTTGAAGAGGGGGCTCATGGCTTCTTCTGTTGTCCTGAAAATGAAGGCAGCAATCACGTAGAAATGAATGAGAAACTTCAAGCCTGATCCGCCTCTCCCTTTACACTTTATTGTATAAAAAAGTGTCAAAAATCTTAATGAGAAACGAAGGACAAGACAAATATTTAATTGTTTTGTGTGCTATTGAGTAAGTAAGAAATAGCATATTATGTTCTCATTTAAACAAACAAAAATAAAAAAAGAACTGCAATCTTTACAGAGGTGGTCCAGAGTGTATTTTTAAGGCTTGGTTGTGTTACAGGTACAAAGCAATGTGTGCTTCATGCTTTATTTGTAAAAAAAATCACATTATTTTTCCATACAGTATATCTTACTTTGATTATATACTGCTACTCAGCTAACATGAAAACGACTGTCAAATTTTCTTGTCCTTGAAAAGACCTGCTTTCAAGAGGCTATGATTGGTTAGCTAACATAATGTGCTATGATTTGCGGATCAGCTTTAAATGTAGAGTGCAAGGAAAGAAAAAACAACACAAACAACAACAAAAAAAAAAACGCACCCATAGAGAGACACTACAGTGCTGGTGAAGATTGTGGGTGTTTTCAGGGGTTTGACGGATAAATATGAATTTGTAGCTAAATGTAAACGGTTCCAAACAGCATTTCCCGTTGTTTACATCCTTGTTTATGTCCTTGTTACAACATACCATTAACGCTTTAAACTATGCACGTAATACTTACAGGTTGTGGCTCACACTCCACAACTTCTTTTATTATGGTTGGAGCTGCTCCTTCTTTGAGAAGGTTTTAGTCAAATCCAGCACTGAACTCGGAGAGATTCTAGAAGCTGTCTTTTGTCAAATGCTTGAGCTATATCTTTTTTATTATTGTCTGGAACATATTTAAACTTAAATTGTAAGCACTTCTCTCTTTGTGTCGTGTCCTTTGGAAGCCCAAATACAGAAACAGAAGAAGCTCTGTGAAAATAGCAGTATTTGGACATTTTAGGAATTTTAGCTTTCTCTACTATATTACAGTGCCTTTGGCCACGCCCTTTTGCTGCTCAGGGTGTATGCGCATAACCTGAAGGTTTTTCATTAACCCAGATGTATTTTTTTGTAGGCCCCAAACTTCATTTACTGTAGGCTTTACTAAGCTAACTCTGTAAAAGCCAATGTTTCCTTTTGCAGTGAACTTTTTGTTTATTACATTCAAATATGTTGTTTGTGTTCACACAGCTACATTACACATGAACTAAGCCCTTTTGCTGAAATTATTTGCTGAAAGCATCCTGAACATACCATTTATTATAATACAGCCAATTAATATCAACATTGAAACAAAAAGCACCATATAATAAAAGTTTTTTAATGGTATACAGTTTTATCACAATATTGAAACCTAATCTGAAAAGTTATTTAACAGTTACCAACAAAAATCTACTCAGTGCAATGATTTATTTTATATACAGTACATGTTCAGAGTAAACAAGTGTTTGAAACTAATTAAACAGCAAAAGGATTATAAAGTACAATCGGTAATGGTTTACAATAAAGTCTCATTAGTAAACGGATTAAAAGAAACGGACAGATTTATTACTGTTACCATGTTAATATTATTTTAAAAACTGAATTTTATTTATTAACTCAAAATAATAAAAACATTGACTAAAATGAATGCCTTAATTTTCGTTATCTCAGAACTTAACCTTAAGCTTGTAAGTTTAGTTAATTTAACTTATGTTAATTATTGGCACCTTATTGTAAAATGTTAATTTAAAATAGCCCTATATATTTTTTTTTAAATCAATATTTCAGCATGTAGTAGGCCAGATTAACATGTGAATTTTTTTTTTTTTACCTATTAAAATTACCATTTAAATCTCTAAGCATTTGGCACTGTTATGAGCACCACTGCAAACTACAAGGTTTAAATAATAAATATTTATGATATTTAAAATTGTTCATGATATCAATACTGTATAGATGCGTACCTGTCAACATTGAGATGTGAAAATAAGGGATCCCCTCACCCCAACAATAGTTGATGGCTATATAAAGCAATTGAATCAAATTATCAAATCTCATTAACCTTTTTTTCATTGTATAATTTAAGCATTCTGATTAAAGAGCAGTGAATGAATCTCTCGTTTAGATTTTTTTATTTGATTACATTAAATAACATAGGTGTCACTTTAAAAATGCACAGATCTATAATGAAAGCATTTAATTTCCTAACTTTTTAGGCTTATTTAAAACAAAATTTGCTTTGTAAAAAAAAGGACATCAAGATCGACATGTTTAGATGTTATTTTCACTATTATTATTATTATTATTATTATTATTATTATTATGTGTTTTTGTCTGTTTAAATATGCACCCAAAATCCAGAGTGTCCACTTTGGCTCTGCATAAAAACGGGTGTACAGAATCCATTTGGAAAATAGTTTGCATCTGACAGTCACGCATCAATCCAAGAACTGACTGTTTTGAGGATTACATAGGAGGGCGACTGCGCCTGTAATGGGAAGGAAGGGAACCCCACCGTTTTTGTATTTATTTCAAAGTGTTTTCAATGCCTAAATATAATGAAAGAACAGAACAGATATACATTTAAGAGCAAGGGGCGTCCCCTGGTGGTTTGACGGTATGGGTTGGGTATAGGAAGAATTGGCTCTTTAATATTCATTGCTACCCTTCATAGAAAGATAAAAAATGCATGAGAAATATGGGAAAATACCTTTACGGAATGATAGCAAGATAGAATTGTAAAATACGGGAGAATCCCGGGAAAAATGGGAGGGTCGACAGGTACAGTATGTATGAAATATATGGGCCAAATTTGCAATGTTCCAAGTTTTGAAAGTCTAGTATAGTATAGCTGTGATCGTGTGAAAAGTTATGTGTTATGTGAAGTTATTCACACAATCTTGATTTTATCTTTTCCAATTAATATATTTATTGTATAATATATAATATTATATAATATAATCTTCAATAACTAAATCAGCTCATAAAGTTTTTCTTGATTTTTGTTTTACATTTCGGGCCTAATTGCTGTGTTTTGTAGCCTCCAAAAATGAGTGCAAGAATTACATAAAGAGAAAGTTTAGCCCAGATCAGCTTCCCTCTTTTTACCCTCCGACCCATAAATCTGAGACAAGACAGCAGCGACTAATTCCCCGGATGGATTTTTAACAACGGGGGCAACTGAAAGGAGGTAATAGAAAGGGCAGCGTAACGCTTCTTTCATTTCTCACCTGTACCCCTACCTCCCCTCCTTCCTGCCCTCTCGCTTTTTCTCTCTGTCTCCGTCTTTCCTCTCTCTCTCTCCCATTTTTATGGTCATCATTAAACTAGACCTCCTTGCTCCTCTAACAAGAGGTTTTATAGCCCTCGAAGTTATTAAACACATATAATTACTTTTAGACAGTGCAACTGAGCAGTCAGAGAGAGGGAGAGAGAGCGCAACAGGAGCAAGCAGAGAAAAGTGAGGAGCGAATAGTGACAGTGAGCAGAGATGGAGAGTACTGAAATGCTTCATCTGAATTGGAAAGGAACGGCAAGTGACAAAGACAGAAACATTGACTCTCAGAACACAAATATTCAATGCAGTTGTATGCCACAGTAATTGAGAACTGTTTAAGGATCAAAATGATCTCCCATCATTCACTTGCCTTTATGCTATTTCAATAAGAGACATTTTGAAAAGTATCCTGAACTTTCTGGTCTTTAAAATGCAGCAAATTAAGCTACATAAAGCCTAAAAAGGATTTAAAAAGTCAAACAATAGCAAAATTGAAGTTATTATTAGTTATTATTAATATTAATTCATTAATTTTCCATTGGCTCTGTTTCAGAAGTCGCCACAGCAGAATAAATCACCAACTATTCCAGCATACTGTATGTTTTACACACACACACACACCCATACACTACAGCCAATTTAGTTTGTTAATTTTACCTATAGCACATGTCTTTGGAGCACCCAGAGGAAGCCCACACAAACACGAGGAGAACATGCAAACTCCACACAGAAATGCCAATTGGCCCAGCCGGAACTCAAACCAGCGACCTTTTTAAGTATAAGTATAATTTATAGTATAAAAAAAAGTTATTGCATTAGTTATTATTATAGACAGTTTTGATGCTCGCATTTTTTCAATGGATCTTTTCAATGAATCCATTCAATCAATTTCCACAATGACTTGTTTGCAAACTGAATTAATCCAATTTTGTTTTGTGTCAACTCTGCTCGATTCTATTAAATGTAGAAAATCAGGCTTTAAATTGGAGCACCATAAAACATCATACAAGCTGTTTATATGATTCATGCATTACATCACAAGTAATAGCTTATGATGCATGCACTACATCCCAGGTGATAGCTTTACATGAGGAACAGACCAACATTTAAACCATTCTGACAATCTTACTCGCTGATCTGAGCAATTGATACATTTTGTTGATTTGATGTTCATGTTCTGTTAGATTTATTGCATTAGTACACACAAAAGTTAGTTTAGTTGATGAACAATGCACTGTTCATTTAAAATTAGTTGAAACAACACACTTATGGCTTTTTTGGGACAACTTTTTGTTTATATTCGATCCACTTAAGTTTGTAAAAATGATTGAGTTAACAATCGATTTGTATTGGGATAACATGAAGGAATTGTGTGGAACCCAGCATTTTTAACAGTGTAGTTATACTTTTATTTTTCCTTCCTTTGAATTGCTATGAATAGTTCATAAGTGCATTATACAAAATTCCATTTTCAGGTGTATGATTGTATATTTAATAGTCTTTGTCTATAGCTTGGGCATCATGGTGGCGGATTGGGTAGCACGATCGCCTCACAGCAAGAAAGTCACTGGTTCGAGCCCCGGTAGGGTCAAGTGGCATTTCTGTGTGGAGTTTGCATGTTCTCCCCGTGTTCGCGTGGGTTTCCTCCGGGTGCAACGGTGTCCCCCACAGTCTAAAGACATGTGGTACAGGTAAATTAGATAAGCTAAACTGGCCGAAGTGTATGTGTGTGAAAAAGTGTGTATGAGTGTTTCCCAGTGTTGGGTTGCGACTGGAAGATGCATGCTGAATAAGTTGGAGGTTCATTCCCCTGTGGAGACCCCTGATTAAAAAGGGACTAAGCCAAAAAAGAAAATGTCTATGTCTATGAAAAAGTCTATAGCTTGCAACTCATTGGTGTTTTTCCATTTATTTACCTATTTAAATTGCATTATAGGAACTTTATTCCTGCTCCAAGTTTTGATATTTACATTTATACTCTGCAAGTAGTTTGAAACAAATTTTGTGGTTTGGTCATGAATATTAGTGCAAAAAAAAAAAAAAAACACGGAATAAGCTGTCAGTTCTTTTACAGTTATAATATGAATGTATATTTCTGAGAGTGTGTGTACTGACTAAAAACTGAATATGGACACACACACACACACACACACACACACACACACACACACACACACACACACACACACACACACACACACACACACACACACATATATATTTAAGAGCATTGGAAGATATATAGACTGGAAGCACATTGTTTGGATGCTTAGAAAGCTGAGTTCTTCATCCACAGTGTGCTGATTAATAGAATACAAAACTGTGTTAATAGCATTAGTCAAGCCCTGATTTTAATTAGAGTTACGCTCAATTAGAATTCACTTCAGTCTGTGACTGTTGGAGTGCTGAGACACAGGGATCCAAACAACAGCATGGACACATGCTTACACGTTGCAAACTGCGATTAGTGGCTCACATCAGGGAGAGTCTGCTTATTTCCTTTGTGATAGAGACATCCGGTGGACACTGGGGTGTGTTACAGCAAAAAAAAAAAAAAACATTTGTGGTTTTGTTGTACAGTGCTACATGCAAAACACATCTCCAGAAAGGTTAAGGTGTTTTTGTTTTGCATTACTATTAAATGTGATATATATTTAGTTCTTGTAGAATAGCAATTTAAATTGACTAAAAGTGATAAATGTAAAAGTGTCAATGACAAAATGTACGTTTAATGAGAGCTACTTACAATAAATTTAATTAAATTTAATTCTATTTTAACACACTTTGAGCCCCCACTTTAAATGTTTACATTTAAAATTTGTAATTAATTTTAATTGAACATTGAACACACACCTAAATTTGCATGTGTGTTTTCTTTTTTTATTCCTGAGATAATTATTCACATGAATAGATATGGCTGGGCAGTGGCTTTGCTGGTGCTTGTTCATAGTTCAGACCACTCAGTTAGATGTTAAAAGATGACAGCAAAATAGACAGTAAAACTAGATCAATGAAGGGAACTGCTAATGACAGTTGAGGCTTTGATGTAATGCTTTGATGCTAATTTGCCCTAATGCTGGGAGGTTAATTTGGGCCATGTTCATGTTTGGTGGCAAATTGACACGAAATAGCTGAGAGACTGTTTGTTCTGACTGAAAGAACAGAGAACAAACCGAATCTAAAATACCATCCTTGCAAAATAGAACTTATTCATATTTAATCTTATTTGATTAATATTATATATAGAAAAAAAATCTTAAGTATGTAATTTAATGGATGTTTTGACCTCTCAAGCTTAATTTGATGTTTTTAAACTTACATTAATGCAGGTTTCCATTACTTAATTTCCCTCTCCAGCCACCAGATGGCACTAGGAGTCTATTTTTGTTAGGGCAAATCAATAGTGCATTGGCAGACAGAGGCATACTGTACATGATGTATGGATATATGTAAAATAGCATAGAAATATGGCAGTGTGAAAATCTGTATATCTTTGAAAATTAAATGCAGCATAACTTATCACTGCATTTTTATCAGTGCATTTTCTTTTTACATTTAGGGTTTTAGGTATAAAAAAAAAAAGTAATGATACCCGTCTGCCTGTCTCTGTCTTTTTTATTGAATTTTGTCGCTTTGTTGTTATCATTTTACAATCTTGCATTCAAAGTACTGTACATGTGTGGTGTATATATGCTACATTTTGTGCAAGAATAACAGCGCAATCTGTACATTAAAATAATCATTTTATTTACTTTCTCTGGCGATGACATAATGATGGCGTAATGATGACGTATTTATTTAGCCGTGTAAGACTTAAATAAAATGGTGTTTAGACAAGAGTTTGATCAAAGGTTTACGAGAACTGAAAGGCTACAGTGCTTCAAGTTTTCTTTGTGAATTTTTGTCAAAAAAAAAGCCTGACAAAGGTGGATTGGAATAAATCATTTCAGGTGGAAAACATATACAGCATTTTAGTGACATTACTTTCTTTAGCTGAATTAGCTTGTCAGATAGTCAAAATAACCATATGTTTTGATTTACCAAAAATATTTCTTAAAGAATTTGAATGAAGAAATATGAAAAAAAAAAAAAAAAAAAAAAAAAAAAAAAAAATATATATATATATATATATATATATATATATATATATATATATATTTTTTTTTTTTTTTTTTTTTTTTTTACATCACATATCATTAAAAAAATCTGTTAAAGTTTTAAATTAAAAACTATAGCCTATTGTCGTTTATTAGGCAAATAACAAACTGGCCATCACATTCAATTTTCCTCAGTCAGAAATTGGGCATATATATATGTAGAACATGCATAAATATATAAGTGGGAGAACATGCAGACTCCACCAAGAAACCCAACTTACCCAGCCAAGGCTTGAACCGGCTTTGCTCTTGGCCGACAGTACTACCTACTGCACCACCGTGTGGCCACAACTACAACATAATATTAATAATAATAATAGTTACAATAATAATAATGTAGAGCTCTAGAAGTTTTGTTGCCTCTCTTGTAAAGTAAAAATACATTTGAAAATTCATGGATAACAATAATAGCCAAAATAGTTTTTAAATCAAGTATAATATGGGATGCTTTTGATGCTTCACACCACTTTTTATTGGTCATTTTTTTGTTTCAAGAATTTAAGATTTAGAATAGAAGTTAATTGTAAAATGTTTTTTCTATTTAACATCAGTACAGTAGGTCAGCAGTGAAAGATGAATTCATGTACGTCAGATTGTATGTTTTCTTGCACAGCTGGATTCATGAAAAACATTTGTTAGCTTTGGCCAAAACTGATTAGCTGAAGTCACACCCAAGTGACAGCCAAAAGAGGATTCTTAAAGCCCTTTTTGATGGGTTATATTCACTATTTATGAGACATAGCAATCAAAATAGGGCAAATGAACTCATGTATGGGATGAATTCTGGACCTTTGTTAGTGAGGGGTGGGTCTTCCGAACTACCCAAACCTCCACTGGTTACGGGCCTGACATATCATATAATTTCATCTATTTGCCATCTAATTACAAAATACAATTGAAGTTGGAGGTATTTTGACAAAATTTTCAGTTAATTTTGCTTGGATTTTTTTGACACAATATACTCACCAATGTGGATCATTTCAGTATACATATACCTTTTGAAAAGATTCCACCCCTTCTCACCTTTATTTTAAAGAGTGTATACGTAGATAATAGCTAAACGAAAGTGAGGGGATAGCAGGGCGTTGGATTGAAGTTGAGAGTGTTGGGGAGTCGCGAAAGGAAGTGAAAGTGAACAGCGGACGGGGGAGGATGGCGATTGAGAAGGGGGATTGGTAAAATGTGGTGCCAAATCAGATTTCGGAGGTTCCGGATCCGGCGTGTTCCGGCACAAATTAAGCCCTGATCTTAAAGTAGAAATCGGAGTGCTGTGCTAGTTTCCATATTTAGAAGAAAAAAAGTCCTAATATAACTCAAGAACATGCTATAAACACAAGCAGACAATGAAATCTTGGCATAAATTCTGAAGAAATGGAAAAACAGACTGTCATTAAGTGTGTTATTAGCGCACCTGCTGCTGTCCAGAGGAGCCTGTAATTATCAAAATGCCATTGCTTACACAGAATGTTTACTTCCTATTTTCCGTCTCCTTTGAGGAAAACACGCTTTAAAAGTCACGGATTGCTTCCAAAATTAATCTCAAAGAGAAATGCAGCAACCTCCTGCCAAAACTCTCATTTGTAAGACAAAACCCTTGCGTATTATGAAGTGATCACAAAGTAAATCTAGCCTCTGTCCTGTCCATGTCTCCTTCTCCTTTTTTTTTTTCTTTCGGCATCAGGGCCGCGACGCTTATCTCGGTGTGAACGATGCTGCAGCTGCCGAGCCCAGAGAACGGCAGCTTAGCTCTCTGGAGTTACCGTGGCGGCTGCATTTATTTCCATTATTAATTAAACTCATTAGCGTCTCTCTGATGAGGCGATGCTCCGGGTTCCTGCTGTGGATGGAAAGAGAAAGAGAGATGGAGACAACAGAGAAGAAGAACACGACAGGGCCTTTTGTTGGATAATCCCCTTTGTGTGGTGAATTTCTGTCTCTCTGGGTTTTTAAATAGGCGACTTGCGTGTCAGCTGTGGTTATTCTCGTAATGCAACTACCTGCGCTGATATCCTAAATTTAAAAAGCTAATGTTATCTTGCTTTCTTGCTTGTGCAGCACTTTAAACGCAGTACAATAATGTATGTCTTCTTGTAGAATTACCGTCAAAGTACAAAAACTTCTCCTTGTGGGTGGTTTAGTTGAAGAAAACCAATCGTGTGTGTGTGTGTGTGCTTTCATAACTGTCTCCAAACGGCAGCGGTGCAGCCAAATGAATCAGATAAACACACTCAGTATGAGTGCCCAAATGTTCCTCAATAACTGTTTGACACTTAATTAAAACTTTCATCAGCGCCACAGGAAAAGCAGATCAGTTCATTTCAGGGTTACACCTTAATTATACAATATACACCAAATCATGTTGTCCCTAATGAGGAGCGGGGTGAGAGTGGAAATTAAAAGGCTTTTTAGATGGGTGAGAGCGCCTCTTTTTTCTCATCTAGTCAGAGTGAGACTTGCAAGATGCCTCCAGGGGGTAGAATTGAACCAGAAGTGTGTCGCTAATGTTTCCCGGTGCTTACAGATGCTGTATTGGTTGAATTTACAGGCCTTTTTTTTGGCGAAGCACTACAGTTACATTACACATTATGCTGCTTTCTCATCTCTTCTGCTACCATGATCAGATTTGATTGCTTTCATATTGGTGGTGGGCCGCGGGGGTCTTGCGTTTTGATTGATGATGTTCTTGTATGTGCTGTTGGGCAACTTCAAGATGTAAGTTTATGTTCACATAAAACACAGCACTTTAAGGAGGCCGCTCTCCTCCCACTCTTGTTTCTGCTGCTTTTGGTTTGAAAGCTCAGCTGACTCATAGCAGTGAAAGCCTGGGAAGATAGATGCGGAAATAAGATTGGAAATACCTGTCATGGAACTGGGATAGAGGGACATGGGTCCTCCTGCCAAATGCACATCTAGCATTATCTGGCTCTATCTGGTGGCTTTTTGCCAGTCACCTTAGCTGTGTCTTGACTTTAATAACTTCTATAATTCTTTGATTATCAGTTGGATCCAGAAGCCTGTTAAGTCTCTAAAAACAGTGGTAACTTTCTATTGATTGGCTCATGTTTCAGTTTTAGGGGGCTATTTAATCTAGAAATGAACATCCTGTAATGTGTTTGCATTTATGTTGTTCCAAACTTGTCAAATTACCGTTTAATTCAAGTATAAGGCGTAGAGTGTGCTAGCATGGAATAAAAGGCATTACTTGGGAAATGTATCTAGATCTACAGTGTAGTTGCATCATGGTTGGATATCAAATAGCATTTGTTATGTTCTGAAAACTACTGATGGAATTTTGACTTCTGATTGAATAACCTGACTTCTAGTTGATCATTGCTATCAGAAGTGGCTTATATGAAAGGCAAAAGCCTCAAGATTATGCTTATTACCAAAATAAAATATGACCATGCCTTCATTTTTAATTATTTAATTAGGACTGTAAGATCTGACTTTGCTGAGACAAAAGTCTTGTCACTTAACAGAAATAATGTACAGTATAGAACAGGGATCACCCATCTTGTTCCTGGAGTGCCGGTGTTCTGGAGATTTTAGCTCCAACCCTAATCAAACAACAAGCTAATCAAGGTCTTAATTAAGACACCCAGGCAGGTGTGTTGAAGCAATTTGGAGCTAAACCCTGCAGGGCACCGGACCTCCAGGAACGAGATTGGTGACCCCTGATATAGATTATAAAGTTATGGTGCAGTGGAAAATAATAAAGTCATTTGGAATGACAGAGAACGCATTCTTGCAGAGTTCATCAAGATTCTTTGGATTCATCTTTAACGCCTTGTCCTTCATCTTACCCCAAACATGCTCAATAATGTTTATGTCTGGTGACTAGGCTGGCCAATTCTGGAGCACCTTGTTTTTATTTCACCAAAACTGACTGGTTTCTGTGAAAATCTTGGCTCCATGAGGGTTCCAATAGCTCTAGTATTTGTGATGATTGGAATGCTGTTCAACAGATGCCATTTTCCAAATGACCAACTAGACGTCAAGGTATTATTTTTTGCTCACAACTGGGATCGACGACAAGACTTTTTTCAGGTAGTGTATCTTAATATATATGTGTGTACAGTTTTTTTCTTTTTCATATGTGTTTTATATTCATTTTTAGATAACATAATACCAACCTTTTAATTTCAGAGGAGCTAGAAAAAGCTATATTTAGTGGAATATACCAGCAGTCAAATAATGACTGATTAAAAATAAGAAAAATATGACATGTAATTACATTTTTCAACTGTGATTCATTGCATGTTCTACTGTTCAAACATTTTGGGAAGTAAGGTAATATTCGTGAAATAATCACCATTGTAAGTAAACAAGCAAGCAAACAAGTAAACATAAATAAATAAATAAATAAATAAATACATACATACATACATACATACATACATACATACATACATACATACATAAAATAGCATGTCAAATTTTTGTTTAAATATTTTTTTAATATGTAATTTATTTCTTAAATAAAATGCACATTTAAGCGACATTACTCGTCATCCTTTAGAAATAAGTGTAAGATAATAATTTAGTGCACTCAACATCATCAGTGTTAAAACCAGTTATGGTATTCAATATGTTATGTGCAAACTTTGATGCATTTTTTTCCTGGATTATTTGATCAAATGAAAGCTCAAATGCAGTGTTTATTTGAAACTGCACATATATTGTATGAATGTCTTAACTGTCACATTTAATCCATTTAATTCATTGCTGCTGAATAATAATAAAGCAAAAAAGGCATCTTTGTGACCCCAAACTTTTGAGCGTCAGTAAATTCTGTCTACTATATTGCACTCTCCTGATCTATTTCTCATTGTTGTGATTCTCCTTTGGCTCGTCTTATTTGCATGGTGTGTGTTGCAGAGCAGCCTGTCTTCCATAACTGCTTGTGCATCTTTCTGACAGGCGCTCGGCGGATAGTGGTACAAGCTGTGGTGCGTCCATAGACACTGCCATTATCATCGAAAGGTCGCGAGCATAATAAGATCATAGACCTTGCACATGGAGAGCTGTCGAGAGGGAGAGAGAAACACAAATATTTACCCTGGATTGATTGGCAGGTGTGATTGTGTCCTCTCTGTTTCTATTGTGGGTAGATAATGGTACGCAAAGGGGCCGTCACCACCGATCAATGTAAAGGCAGAGACAGAGCGCTTCTCCTAAATCCTGGATGAGTTTGGACTAGGGGTCACCTGAGAAAATTACACACACGTCTCTGTGGTGAAACAGCACTGGCATTTCAAAATGTTCAAAAAACTGTTTAAGCAAAAAAAAAAAAAAAACACAAAGCCTATCTATCTATCTATCTATCTATCTATCTATCTATCTATCTATCTATCTATCTATCTATCTATCTATCTATCTATCTATCTATCTATCTATCTATCTATCTATCTATCTATCTATCTATCTATCTATCTATCTATCTATCTATCTATCTATCTATCTATCTATCTATCTATCTATCTATCTATCTATCTATCTATCTATCTAATCTGTCTGCTTGTCTGTCTGCTTGTCTGTCTATCTATCCATCTATCTATTCCATTCCAAGCCATTCATTTTCTATCCTTCCATTGATTTCTCTGTCTTTATCCGTTCGTCCATCCGTCCATCCATCCGTCCATCCATCCATCCATCCATCCATCCATCCATCCATCCATCCATCCATCCATCCATCTATCCATCTTACCTTTGATTTACCTATTCCATTCCAAGCCATTAATTTTTTATCCATTCATGGATTTATCTGTCTTTATCTATTCATCCATTCATCCATCCATCATATAACCTTCTATTTGTCTATTTCATTACCATCCATTAATTTTCTATCAATCCATCCATCCATCCATCAATTCATGCATCCATCCATTGATGTCTGTCTTTATCAATCCATTCATCAATCCATTGTCATACCTTCTATTCTTCTATTCCATTACAATCCATTAATTTATATACATCCATCCATCCATCCATCCATCCATCTATTGATGCCTCTTTCTTTACCCATCCATCCATTCATCCATCCATCCATTGTCTGTCCTTCTATTTGTCTATTCCATTCCATTCCAATCCATTATTTTTGTATCCATCTATCAATCCATCCATAGATGTCTCTGTCTTTATCTATCATCCATCCATCCATCCATCCATCCATCCATCCATCCATCCATCCATCCATTATCTATTTGTCTATTCTATTCTTATCCGTTAATTTTCTATTCATCCATTTATCCGTCCATCAATTATTGTCTTTGTCTTTATCCATCCATCCATCCATTCATCCATCAAGTGTCTATCTTTATTCATCCATTAATCTGCCTGTCCATCTTTCCATCCATCTGTCCGTCCATCCATGCATCCATCCATGCATCCTTCCATCCATTCATCCATCCATCCATCCATCAAGTGTCTATCTTTATTCATCCATTAATCTGCCTATCCATCTTTCCATCCGTCCATCCATCCATCCATTCATCATTTTCTCTACACATTATGCATTCATCCACTTGTCATTCAATTCATTGTTCTATCCATCCATCTACCCACCTGTCATTCCATCCATCATTTTCTCCATACATCATCCATTCATCCACTTTTCATTCCATATATTTTCTATCCATCTATCTGTCTGCCTATCCATCCATCATCCCACCTAAATATGCGTCATCAATCCACACATTCCATCAGTTCGTCCGTCTATCCATCCATCCATCCATCCATCCATCCATCCATCCATCCATCCATCAATACATGTCAGACTATAAACATGCTATTCTGTTATTTACATCCATATTTCCATTCATACAACTACCCACACATACATTCACCCTCGCAAGCATCCATTCATACATTCATCCAGAACTTTACCCATCCATGAATCCACCCACACATGCATCTATCCATTCACCCATCCATTTATCTATTCATACATTATTCACTCTGTCTACTTTTAAATGTTTTATTATCTGATCACGCTCTGTCTGTCTATCATTCTATCTGATCTATTTTTCAGAGCGTTCAACTTTCTGAGGCCAGCATTCAAAGTTTGTCTAGACAACCTTTGCTTTTCTAGTTAAACATATGAATTCTACTTCCTTGGTTTCAAATTTGAATTACAGTTCTGCTTCCTGTTTGCATAGCTCAGTTCAAATTCAGGATTCAATTAAAATATAAAAGCCATTCTCAGTTCTCGATACTGAATGGTGCACCACCTTTCAAAAGGCGCCTGTGTGACTTGAATATGCTGATAAAGGTAAAACTCCACAACATTATTCCAATTAAATTGCTCTTTCAAAAGACGAGAGCATGTTTGACGAGAAACATCAAAAGCGTGGATTAAGACGGCTTGCCAGCTGGTTGCATGTCATAGTGTGTTCACTTGGTAGGTGAAGTACAACCAAACGGCAAAACAACATCTTCAAAGACGTCTCAGCTGCCAGGTGCTTAAAGGGGCGAACCAAACATTGTCAATCAAGACAGAATAGTCAAGTCCATATCAGTACCTCCAAAAAAAACAACCCTAAAAGTAATAAAAAAAGAATTTTGATGTCCACCTTCCAGCCTTGAATATAAAACAGCTCCAAACACTTCAGCGTAATGAAATCAATGGATCTTTACAATGCATCTTGTCTGCTGGGAGATGATGTACGTGGCAGAACAGTGCATACAGTATGTATACTTTCCTCGATGCACCATGATTTTTATAGTGCTAGACGCTGAATTGAAAAATTCAGGAGGTCATGGCGGGTTTTTTTTTTCCCCACCATTTTCCAGCAGGCATCGGAGGCTAATGTTTTACCTTAGCTGTTACATCTCATCATCGAGCAGATCTTCCCCTAAAGAACAGAAGTAATAACCGTGAAACAGTCCCTCACCGACATGCAGAAGAAGATTAAGAGTGTTAATATGCTGTGCTTTTCGCGGGCTTTTGCACATACACACGTACACTCCCAATCTCTACCCTGAGGCTCTCGCTCTCTTTCAGCTGTGCTCTGCATGAGTTAATGACAGCTCTCAATGACACAGTGTAACTCAGGGCCAGGCTAAATGCACCAGTGCACGTCTGTCATGGCCTTGCCTGACACTCACACATACACACGCATGGACCGAATTCCCATCGCATACTGCTGACCTGCCCTGCAGACACTTGTGGATTTATACAGTTATAGAGAGACTGTAAACCATCTCGCCATCTTATTTCATGAGGCTCCATCGCCCTGTGCTCTCCTTGTTGGAGCTGTTTGATGAAATGGCGTAGTCATGTGCCAGCGTCTGTATGCATGGCTGAAATTTAGTGTTGAGCCACATGAGAGTCTTGAAGGGTTTATAAAGCTACTCTCTTGACAAGTATGTTCTTGTGAAATACTGTATGGGTGTTTTACAGCACATGATTATATTCTTTGCAGTTTTCATCTTTAACAAATACATGTTTTATATATATATATATACACACACACACACACACACACACACATATATATTTATATATATATATATATATATATATATATATATATATATATATATATATATATATATATATATTCATAAATACGGCTAGGTTCATATAATATTTGGATATCAACACAATTCTAGCAATTTTGGCTCTTTACACCAACACAACGGATTTGAAGTGAAATAAACAATGTGTTCTTTAACTACAGACTGTCAGCTTTAGTTTGAGTAGTTCTTATTTTATTTAATATTTTTTTCTGTTTTTGTGTATTTGCATCAAAATCAGGTGAACGGTATAAGAATTACCACAGTTTGCATATGTGTCTCCCACTTGTTAAGGGTCCAAAAGTAATTGCAAAAAAACATACAGTACTTAAAACGAAAGCTAGAATGCACCAGTGAGCACAGCAACACCAAAAAGACTAGGACAACCACAGAAAACAACTATGGTGGATGATTAAAGAAGTATTTCCCTGGTAAAGAAAACACCCTTCACAACAGTTGGCCAGATCAAGAACACTCTCCAGGAGGTAGATGTATGTGTGTCAAGTCAACAGTCAAGAGGAGACTACACCAGAGTGCATACAGAGGGTACACAACAAGATGTAAACTATTGGTGAGCCTCAGAAAACAGGAAGGCCAGAATAGAGTTCTTAAAAGCCTTTACAGTGCTAAAACAACATCCTATGGACAGATTAGATCAAGATCAACTCGTACCAGAGTGATGGTAAGAGAAGAGTATAAAGAAGGAAAGGAACTGCTCATGAAACTAAGCAGTAAAGCATGGTGGTAGTAGTGACATGGCGTGGGCAAAGTTTGATTTACGATTAATATTGCGTCCAATTACTTTTGGACCCTTAACAAGTGGGAGGCACATATGCAAACTATTGCAATTCCTACAGCGTTTACCTTATTTAGATGTAAATACCCTCAAATCAACAGTCTGCTGTTAAAACACATCTTGTTTATTTCGTTTAAATCTATTGTGTTGGTGTATAGAGCCAAAAATGTTAGAATTGTGTCAATGTACAAATAAACAGGGGGTCTAATAATTCAGGGGGGGTCCTAATTCTGACTTCAACTGTATATATAAATATACATACATACAGAGTTGAAGTCAGAATTATTAGCCCTCCTTTGATTTAAAAAAAAAAAAAAAAAAAAAAAATATATATATATATATATATATATATATATATATATATATATATATATATATATATAATTTTTTTTTTTTTTCCAAAATAATGTTTAACATCATTTCTTACAGTATGTCTGATTATATTTTCTGATTATATTTTTTTTCCTGGAGAAAGTCTTAGTTGTTTTATTTCAGCTAAAATTAAAAAAATTATAATAATAAGGTTAAAATTTTTATTTTCGAACAAATCTGTAATTTGTGAAAATCTAAAATGTGTTGAAATTTTTTTTCTCCCCATTAAACGGAAACTGGAGAAAAAATAAACAGGGGGGGGCTAATAATTCAAGCAGTATATATATATATATATATATATATATATATATATATATATATATATAGAGAGAGAGAGAGAGAGAGAGAGAGAGAGAGAGAGTATATATATATATATATATATATTCAGAGGACTTAAAAATGTAACAGTTGAGACTGCATAAAGACAAGCACTCCTTAATATTATTCAGAAGAAAAAAAAGAAAAAAAATACAAATGCTAACTAATTAAAAATAACATGTATAACTGAGTGTATTTGACAAGGTGTGATTTTAATTTTAAAAGGTAGCTACTTCAGTAGACTCACTATATTTATTATATTATAACTTTGTGGATTTTGAAAGTTATAGTACTTATATTATCTTTTTTCCCCACGTTTAATTTCCAGCCACTTCCAGCATTTTTGATGATTTTCACTTAAATTTGACAGCCTACTGAATAATTTGTAATATGAATATATTACCAAATTATATATGAAAACAAAGAACCAATCCTCTGGTTTAAAAGCCCGTTCGTTCTAACTCTGTGGTTATCTTTTATGACTATTTGGATGCAGAAAGGTATGTTGTATATAGTGTTTTATTTTATGGAGATCTAGAACTCCTATAACTCATTCAGGACATATGCTGTGGCGTCCCATACTGTAATACACCTAAAACACTGATTGCCATAAAACTTGGAAATGGAAATGTTTTCTCTTAATTGATGAGATTTCTTGAAAGAGGCAGAGAAAGACTTGTTATACTATACCATACTTAAATATTTATAACCTATGTTTGAAATTAAAGTTTTAATCATAGTCTTGCACATTGTCAATATTATTTTTGTTGAGAAAAATTATGTTCTATTTTCAGACAGTCATATAGAGACTATAAACCATCTTGCACATCTTATTTCATGAGATTCTGTTGCTGTACAGTCTCTTTTGTTTGAGTTGTCTGATGAAATGGTCTAGTCCTGTGTCAGTGTCTGTATGGATGGGTGAGATTTAGTGTTAAGCCACATGAATGTCTTGAATGGTTTATAAAGCTAGTCACTTAACATGTGAAATATTGTGTTTGCGTGTTGTGCAGCACAGTCTTTGCGCGACAACAGTGTTTTGCTTAGCAGTTTTAATCTTCACAGCAACAAAGTGAAACAGTTTGATATACCTCAATATATTTACAGTATCTCCATTTCCTCTTGATGTAAGTGGGGATAATTTATCTTGCCTAATTTCCCTGTAGTAATGATTGGAGTTTCCAGAGTAAAGGGCTGCAGGATGTATGAGTGCTGAGGGTGAAGTATGACATGCACTAATATATATTTGAACAATGCACAACTGCACAACATGTGATTGGAAGTCTCATCAGTTAGGAGGTAATTAAAGCAGCATCAATTCACACAGGCAGCTTACCAGAAGGAATTTCAGGATTCCAGTTTCATAAGGGATGATGTGGTTTAGAGGAACAGATTTAGATTTTTGTTTTATTTGCTTTTTTTTTTTTTTTGCTTTGTTGCTTGTGTTTTACTTTGTTTTGCTTTTATTTTTATTGGTTTTGTTTTGTGTTTAATTAAATTAAATTAAATTTATTTTATAAAAAAATGTATTTGCTGGTTTTTATACCAGTTTTTTATAGATTAGTTTTATATAAAGTTTATATAAGTTGTGTTTTGCTTTATGTTTGATTCACTTCATCGTGCATGTATGCAGTATTTCTTTTTTTTTCTCCTGTTTTTGTGTTTTTTTCTACCAATAGTAGGTTTTGACATCCTGCAATCCTGTGAGGAGTGTGAGTTACATAATAACATTATTGTTCTAAGTAACAAGTAAAGTATCTAATTTATTTTCAAAAATAAGTAATAATATTTGAGTTACTTTTTAAAAAAATGTAATGCAAGTTACAGTTATGTTTAGTTAATTAGGTTTTAAAAAATAAATTGCTGAAGTAAAATTATAGTCACAGTGAATCATGCAGTCAATGAGAGAATGTGTTCATTATTTTAAACACATCGAAGAAAAGGAAAAGGAGATTGTCTCAGTGATTTTACATGAGACAAATTCTACAAAAGCAGCTAACACATTGATTTAAACTTCCTATAATCTGTCATTTGAAATATACATGTGTAGCTCCGGGGTTGGGAAGTTAACGTTATCCTAAAATAATTTTTTGATGTTTTTTTTTTTTTTTTTTTTATAGGTAAATGTAGGTGTTTGTTATAAAGTGTGTTGTTATTTGCAGATCTCTTCTATTTAAAAAAAAAAAGTAATATAACGCATTACTTACCATACAAAGTAACTAATTAATGCAACCAGTGGCTAGTTTTGTGTGGAGTAACTCAATATTTTAATGCATTACTTTCTAAAGTTACTTCCCCCAACACTGCCTGTGAGTATGCTTCACTGGTTTGATGGAACAAAAAAAATGGAGAGCTTGAAAGGAGTCAGTTTAAATGTTAAAATTGTATTAACTTAACTGAAACATTCTCAAAAAAAAAATAAAATAAATAAAGTCAGAACGAGCCACTGAGTCACTAAATATTTGCTTGGCCATTTCTCCAGTTCGCTTCCATTTGTTTTATTTTATTATACTTCAGATTCAACAGAATGTAGAACTCAGGAAGCCCTGCTAAGATCTGGGGGAAGCTTTGAGCTCTTCTGGTCCAGCACTGAACACCACAGCACCAGACATGCCTGACACAGGATCAGCAAACACAGTTACTATCGGGACCAGGTCAGGTACAGGTGAGTGGTTGAGGATATCACAAGTGGGTTTTTTTTCCTGAATCCTATAGAAACAGACCTTTCTAAGACATCCTCCTCGTAGCTCTTTCAGTAAAGTCTGTGTGCCAGGGGCAGCAAGTTGTCTGCACTTTTCGAGATGTTTTCTCGAGCCTCTGACATGCACTCAGCAGGAGTTCACTGTGGCCGACTATTGGCTGGCCTTAAGTAGGGCCTAGTTGATGTAATCCCTCAAGCGGTGTGTATCATCTCTGCAGGGTTCAGGCACTTTGATGGAGTCTGTACAGCCTGCCATGTATAAAGCATTTAAGGTAGCATCACCCTACGAGGTGAAGAGCAAGCTTGCCGTCTGGCTTTGAACACCAGGCCCACACAACAGTGGTTTGGCACACATTACAGCTCATTGGACGCTATTGCAATTGGAGGTGATTATTAGTAATCAATTCTGCACAGAAAGTGCTTATCTTGACAGAATTTGCACAGACAGGCACAATTGCAGTTTAGCTAAATTCGACTAAAAGTACTTCACAAAGCATTATATCAGGTTTGTTGTAAATATTTATTGTTTATTAAATAAATGTTTCATGCTTTCTGTTTATTGATTTATTTTTCTTTATTTTATTGTTGTTTATTGGTTTTGTTTTTTATGTATATTTTTTATTTAATTTTGTATTTTCAGGAATTTTGTATTTATTGTTTAATTTGTATTGTTTTATTGATGTATTTTCTTTTCTCTTTTTGTTCTTAACGTCTGTCTGTCTGTTTGTTTGTTTGTTTTTTTGTTTGTTTGTTTGTTTGTTTGTTTGTTTGTTTGTTTGTTTGTTTCATGTTTAAGTGTTGCTTTTTTTTTTTTTTTTTTTTGTGTTTGTTTGTTTGTTGGTATTTTTGTCAATGACACAATGCCCATGTTTTGTTTCCACAAATGGGATTTTAAAAATGATAAATAAATTATAAAGGGCTCTATTTTACGATCTAGGTGCAAAGTCTAAAGCACATGGCGCAAAAGCATTAGGAGCATGTCCAAATCCACGTTTGTTTTTCTAAGGATAGAAAAATGCAGTTTGCGCCCCGGCACATGGCCTAACAGGGGTTGTGCTTCTTTTTCTAATGAGTTATGGGTGTATCTTGAACATAATGTGCATTAAACCAATCAGAGTGTTTTCCCCCATTCCCTTTAAGAGTCAGTTGTGCCGCGGCATAGCGCATTTGCTGTTTACATGACAAACTTTGTAAGTGGAAAAACTGAATGCTTCACTATTGAGAAAAAAGTTAAACAGACCATTCAGCACGAGGATAAAAAAATTAGCCTCTTCTATTTGGCCTCTTTACTTTACACTTTTACTTTGATGGATAAGGAAACGGTGGAAACTCACTCCACTGAAAACATTCATTAAGCCTACATATTAAGTGCAAAGATTTGCTTCAATCCTATTTCTAAATTCAGTTCTAATTTCCAGCAAACAAATAAATGAAGATTAATAAGTTATATCCAAACACACGTCCTATTCTTATGCCCCATATGGTAATGCAAACATCTCCAATACCCCACAGGTAGACTAATCTAAACTTGTTTTTATTAAAACAAATATAAATATGCAAAAAATAAATGATACTACTAATAATAACATTATAATAAAAAAGCTAATTGTCATAAATAAACTGAAAAAAGCCCCCCGGACATGAAGAAGGCATGGAGGTATTGGTTTTTATATCTATGTAGTAAATAATAATTTTTGTACCATTTGTATCATAGGAGCATAACTAACGTGCTCTGCACTGGACTTTAGAACAAAGGTCAATGGCGCGGTCTATTTTAGTTCCTCAGAATAACAACGCGCCAACATTGCACCTTAACACACCTTCTTTATATACTGAAACAGTCCACAAAGTGGTGCAAATGGATTTGCTAATTAAACAATGTGGCACAAAACGTGATAATTATTGTTGCACTGGTCTGAAAATAGCAATAGCCATGAAAAATAGCCATATTGCACCGGGGGTATGATAAGGCTCAAAGAGTCTTCAGTGGGTATCTTCAGTAAATCAGAGTAAACTTTATGTTAGTCATTATTTTTGCTTGGAAGGAAAAACAGGACAAATTTTAAGGTGTATTGCACATTACTTAATTTGATGCTTGAATACCCCTTTTTGTATTTAATCCACTGGTCATTTTTTCATTTTGAATAAATAATGAGTAAAATAAAGATAAATGAAATACTAAATTTAGTTGTGATAAAATTATATGCCAGATTATATTTGGCCTCGATGCTTCACATAGCATCAGCCATGCATGCAAACAAACAAGCAAAATCTCATATCAGTAGATCATTAAAATTGAGGCCACTTTGACAACATGTTACAGTATGTAAGCATTGGATTACCTCTTTATACTGCTTAAGAATGTAGCATGCAGCTTCTATGCATACGGCACACTGTTGCTGGTCCTGGGTGACTCATGAAAGAATTCTAGAATGGGACCCATAAAAAAAGACACAGCGACCCCAGATGGTCACTAGTGGATGTCTTGGGAGGTGCACATCAACTGTCCGACATGATAGTTAGGCAGCATTGTTTTAGCTTTGTAAAGTTCCAGTCGTAGTCGATCCATGCCAGGGAGGAAACGTTCCGCTGAACGAGATAATTGAAAATCAAAAAGGACTTGGTTAATTTGATTAGGCGGTGCCTGAGCCTGAATTGTTCTTCATCAAACTAGATTTCATTATGACACGGCAATTAAACACTGGTGGCACATGGGCAGAATGGAGAACTGAAAGAAAGGAAGAGAGAGAGAGATAAAAGGAGCGATCATGTCAGAAAGGGCAGGAAGGACGATGAGTGTTATGCTGAAATCATCATTATAAAACACATGGGGGGAAGGTGTTTAACAGATTAACTCGGCATGGGATGTCACGTTTCATAATTTCTCTTGTTTTTTTTTCATACACAATATGGGTTAGAAAGAAGATTAATAACTTTGGCTGGTATAGCACAAACATAGTTGTCTCAAATCACTTTAACCAAAATGTTCCCTCGTGGCTCCGTAGAAATACTGAGTAGTTAGCAATGCTGAGATACTGTTTATTTACTGCAGGTTTTACATCAGCAGTATCAATAAACTGAATGAATATAAATGGCATAATATAGGCTAAAAAGTTAGACTTAAAGTTAAACTTTGGCTTTATTTTAATGATCTTTAGGCACAAATCTACTCCTGAATCCACTATTTTGATAACTGAAAAATACTGTGTGCGCTGCTGTGCATGGTCTAACAGGGTTTTGCTTATTCTCCTAATGAGTTATTGGTATGTTTTGAGAATATACCAATCAGAGTATCATCACCCATTCCCTTTAAGAGTCAGTTGCGTCTCACCATGGTGCATTTGCTATTTACATAGCTGACTTTGTAAGTGGAAAAACTGAGCGCTTCACTAGCGAGAAAACACTTAAACAGACCATCTGCAGCGCAGAGAATGAGCCTCCTCCAATCGGCCTTTACTCTAACTTTTTCTCTTTCGTGGATAAGGAAACGTGTTGTATGCACAGACATCCATTAGTCTACATAATTAATTTTGTTTGTTAAGCGCAAAGATTTGTTTCAAACCATCAGTTTTAATTTCCAGCAAATTAATAAATGAGCTATAATAACTAAGTGTGCTCAAATTTTAGTTATATCTATAATAGAGTTATATCTATGGCCTGACGGAATCTGCAGGCATTTTTTTTCTATTTCTGCTGAGAATTTAGAATAAAAAATCTGCGGATTTTTGCGGAATTATTTTGGTAGTATTGTAACTAAAAACTTAATACATAAGATGAAATAAGATTTTATTATTAAAAAATAATTTATTATTATTATATTAATAATAGTTTATTTAATCTTTACCATGCAAATCCATCTACTGTAAATCCAATTGTTTGGTAAGTAAAGCAAGACTCATATAATATCTCTAATAAAAGACAGAAAATATTATGTTAAAACGGTATTGTAAATACCCTTTAATAAACACTTTAATATTAGCCAATAATATTACTGAAATTAATTAAAAAAAAGCTGAAAAAATGTAAATGTACACACAAGTAAATAAATAGATTCAATGATGGGCTTAAAATCTGTGGAAATCTGCGGCCTAGTTATATCCAAACACACATGCTATGCCCCATATGGTCCAAAATCCAACAGGTGGACAAATCTAAGCTTGTTTTTAATAAAACAAATATTGATATGCATTTAATAATTACTACTACTAACAGTAGTAAAATTATACCAAAGCAAATTGTCATGAATAAACTAAAAAAGCCCTCAAAGATAAAGGCATAAAGGCAGTGTTTTTTATATTTATGTAGAATGTAATATATTTTTAATATAGTAATCCTTTTATTCTTCTTCATTTTTAAAGATATTTGTATATTGCTGTACATCCTGCGTGTTTTAAGCAATGTGTCACCAAGATGCACAACTAACATGCTCTGTGCTGGACTTTAGACCTGCTTTCATCTGGTCTATTGAACAGTCTATTTTAGTTCCTCAAAATAGCAACTCTCCAACAATGCGCCTTCACACACCTCTTTTCTAGACCGAATCACCCATGTGTCACAATCGCCAGCCATCATAACTCCATAGATCGCTGGATCTCACTCACCATAACTTATGGACTACAATTCTGCCATTTCTGGATTACATATTCACACATGCACTTCGCCCAGACACACATGCTTCCTCATCTAAACCGATTACACTCACACCACCTGAGGATTGTCAGAGACTAATTGCACACACTATTTAAGCTACACACTCACTCATTCAGTTTGCCGAGTCTTGTTTACTGTAAGTAGCACTACAACGCATTTCCTAGTCTTGTTAATCTGTGTACCGACCTTAGCCTTGTTAGCCTCCCTGTCTTACTCTGCCGCCTGCCTTATTACCTCTTGCATGTTACTTCGACTATGATTCTGGATAATCCTCACACACCTGTTTGCACCTGTATTGACCATTGCTTGCCTGACTAAGAATAAACCTGCTTTTTGATTCAAACTCCAGTTGTATGTGTCACTCCCCGTGGTTACACCATGAGTCCACAAAGTGGCGCAAATGAATTTGCTATTTAAACAACATGGCGGACAATGGGAAAATTATTGTTGCGATGGTCTGAAAATAGCAACACGTTGTAGAAACACACGTCTTGTGCCTTATTGCACCGGGTGTATGATAGGGGATTTATTGGACATAGTTCAACTTGTACAATGAAATTGAGATTAAATGAATGTAAAAAAAAAAAAAAAGAGTCTGATAAATGAAATATCAGTTGTAGCTCTATGCGAATGGCTTGTTTGAGTCTCTCTTTATAAAAGATATATCAAATTGCGAAGTTTCATATGCTAATCTAACTCGTGAATTAAACAAAAGAGTGAAAATGAAGTGCCACACGGAGGAAATTAAATATCAGTTCTGTTTAAGTGATCTATTTTTGATGACGAGTGTTTAACTGAGCACAGATCACTGAAGAGTGTTTTAGAAGAGAATCAAAGTGCTCTACTGCTCTTAATAAAGTACATTTGTTGCTTAATTTAACTAATTGGCCTGTTGAACTTGCATTTGGACCAAACCCATTAATTTTCACCCCTCCAGACCTTTATCACGTCTACTAAGGGCATGGAAACTGTGGGTTTGTCTTGAAGAGTCAGCAGATTTCAAAGCCTGCTTCATGATTCTGATCTGTCCAAGTACATTTTTGCTGCCGAGTGCATATGTCATTCTGTCTCTAACAATGGCTCTGCCCCCACATGCATGGCCTGCTGGGTAATTAAGCTGACTATCTATGAAGGGAACTGCAGAAATTGTGGAGCCTTATGGAGTTGTGGCCTGCACCTCTATAGAAGGGCTTTATGGCTGACAGGGACTATTACTTCCTCCCAGGCTCCGCGAGCTGATGGCTGATGTTGTTTTTCTCTTTTTTTGCCATCCCGTCACCTTCACAACTTCAATCATCCATCTTGGTTCTCCAACTCAGCTGCTGTTCCCTAGATTCTGTGGAGCTAATTGTGCAGAAACGCAGTGGGAAGGAGCTCTAGCATTAAGCCCTGCCTTCTGACAGAAGGGGAGGAGGTGGATGCAGGAGAATTTGTTACCAGATAAGGAAACGTTGCTTTTTGTTTAATAGAAGAAGAGTATAGTGGCTGAGAATCCCAGAATGAGTGCAGAAATAGTCCAGTGAGGAGGACTTGCACTTCTCAGCCATGCTACAGCATGTGGTTTTCTACATGTTCCATTACGTCTTCTCTTGAGCGAACATGTGAAAACCCTTCGATTATTCATCGTTGAGTCAGTAGCTTGTTGCCAATTGCTGCTTTAGAGGACATTCCCTTCTGTGGAGTTTACCAAGCAATATTATAAACAAAACCTTGAACTTTGAGTGATAGTTCAACCTTAGGCTGATCTGTGTATGTACAATTTTAAATATGGTAGGGCAGGCGCCGCCAGAGGAGTAGTGGTTATTGCATTGACACATGCACTCCGGTGCTCACGGCGACCCGAGTTCACCTCGTGGTCCTATGTCGATCCTTCCCCTCTCTCTGCTCACCATGCTTTCCTGTCAATAGTCTCTACTGTCCTATGCATTAAAGGGTTAAAACCTTGGAAAGATAATTATTTAAAAAAAATAATAATAAAAAAAGTATGGTAGGGCTGGGTGATTTGGCCGAAAATCAAAATCTCAATTAATTGAACATTTTAACCCAATTACAATTAATGAAAGATTATTTTATTTATTTATTGCTCTCATAGTTTACTGACAGGTTTTGGACAATACATATGATCACATATTACAAGTGAGATGCTTTTGAATGAAGTGTGCATTACTTGATTTTAGAATAATTGAAGGAAATAGACACTCCTATTGTCCTATTGACACACCTATCTCCTATTTATGATTATATATTGAACATCAACATTGAACAACTGAAGTGAAAACACACATTGCCTAAAAGTGCTTTTCCTTTAAAATAAAAGTGAAAACAAATAACTTGCACTTTTGGAAACAAAATAAATTATTTTCAGTGTTTTCAGGCCTTCGAACCTACCAGTTGATTAAGTAAGCAGTGATACCAAACAGGTTTTGAAAGTTTTTCAAGATATGAAGTGTTCAAATGGACTCACACGTGCTCATGTACATTTGTAAATTGATGGAATATTTTGACAGCAATGCATAAAGGTTTGTTGTCTCCAGTAACATCCACCGGACGCTAGTTTAAAACCCCTAATGCATTATTGGCTAGCTATTTTTTGCTACATTCCTTTGCAAATGCAATGTTTCATATACTGAATGTGTCTATCATACATTAGCCCAACGTTGGTTGCCACAGAAGCTAGGCAGAGGCATTCCTGGTCAATACATCAATAGGAGATCTCCTGAGAAAACTAGTGGTGTTAGTGACACTACACTGTAAGAAGCGCTGCTTTTTGAATGTGACATGAAACTGAGTTTCTGACTCTCTGTGGCGATTATAAACAACCATGGCACTTCTAGTAAATAGCAGGGGTGTATCCCTGGCCAAATTCCCTGTGTCCGCCTTTATCAATCATAGCCTGCTAATTATTCCTGTCCTAAAGTACATAGGAAATCTCTATTTAAAGGTCTCATTCATTCCTACACTCATTCAGTCAGTCATTAAAATATGCCAAAGTATTCAAGTTCAAGTAATGAAATCGTAATACTGGTAAAACAATGGGAATGTGTATATTTGTGGTCACTGATCCTGTATATATAGTATGCAGTATGTGCTGGTTTTCCACCTCTATTAGCATTGTAGAATCACAGGGTGTCAGGACCAGAGTCAAGGACTGTGGAGACTTTCTCGCTTCAAACAGATGCTTGTAATTACTTCAGACAATATCTGGATGATGCAATAGCTAGTTTGACCTCGGCCATGTGGAGCGTTTGCGTAGTGTGTGTTTGTTGTTACTCTGTGTGTGGGTGGAACTGTGTGTTTGTTCCCCCGTGTGTGTTTGGGCACAGCCAACTGCTGTGTATCAGGCAGCACAAGGTGACATCAGGCCTCGCAGGGTTGAGCAGAGAGCTGGAAGAGAAGACATCTCCTAGCGGAGAGTCCCAGCCCCAGCAGATCCAGGCTGTTCTCGCAGTGAGCTCTGACATATGGCCAGATCCAGCCCCCACAACACTGGCACACAAAACAGACCCTGCTTTGAAATATTTCTGTTGTGGTGAGTGCAAAAAAAAAAAAAAAAACAGCTTGTGATTTCATATAGTCCCTTATGGCGTACTGCTCAGTGGAGGAAAGCGCTCTTGAAATAGCTACCGCACAAGCCAAGGGCCAATCTCGAATCTTCTACCTTCTAATAACCCTGTCCAGTCCTGTTCACAGGAACGGCTTGAATCCCTGGAGCTCAAGCCCTGCTAGGAAGCCGAGAGGATTCAGTCGTACCACGTGAAGACTTGAGAAGGAAGACTTTAGGAGAAGGCAATTAAAAGTCCATCCACAGAACAATATTAACTAAGACAGCTTGAATCGAGGTGTCGCATCCTTAACTGATATTCCGCTTGTCCCGCTGCTCCTGGCCAGTCAGAGATAATTTCCCAAAAGGTTGCTCTAATGGTATGGCTGAGATGTACAGGGTTTGTGACAATTTAGTGTAGTCTTGCACTTTCTTCCGTGCCGCTGCTTGCTCTTTGGAGGAGGGGGGACTGTTGCTGTTTGTTTTCATATGGTGACATTATTATCCGTTCCATTGAATAGTTGCTTTATTGGCCTGGCCAAAGCTAATTAGCGTGAACACAGATTTCCAAATGAAGGCTACCAACCTGACCTTTATGTTGAAGTCTTGCTTCCTCACCCAGACTTGTATTTTTTACAATCCCACCCTTAATGATTCTCTTCTCTAACTATCCCTCTGCCGCCATCCTGTTGCAACAGTCTACAAGGGAATGCTGGAGCATTTATCTCTGCTTTTGTAATGTCCAACTGTTTGTGCCCAGCATCCCAGAAGGCCCCTGTGCAAATGGTCCTTGTGGTTCGATGATATACTTTCTTAGTTAAACAATCAAGCGGGGCTCAATGGTTTATCCATTAAGATGTAAAATGGTCTGAAAGATGCTTCTCACTGTTTAGGGAGAATATCTGCAGGAGGGTCCGAATCAATGGTCTTTTACAGCCCTCTGAGGCCATTGTCCAAGTGAAATTGGAAATCTTTTGGCGGCTATTGGATGTCCAGGGGAGAGAGACTGCGAGATACACAGCAGATAGTAAACCGCATGGAAGCAGAACAAATGAATCACTCTTGTGAGGAATGCGAGTCTACCGAACCCTGTTTGCTTCGGGCTATTATCAAGTGACACAGTCAATGATTGTGCGGCCATCACTTTTCTTAACTGTATCCCAAATAAATGCCAGCCTGGAGCTTGCCATCTGATCGTTATCGGGCTCCAGTGGGACAGGAGCCCAGTCTTGGTCTCTCGGATCGTTGCCTGTGCCAGGGGCAGTGGCCATGCCAACTTTTCAGTGAAGGCCCTATCACCGGGGGTAACTCGCTGCTGAGTGACTTCCAAGGTCATCCCAGAACTTGCCTCTTGCCATGGCGCACTCTTCCAACTCCTCTCCTCTGGTCCTTGCCCTACACGGCACATGCACACTCTCCACTTCCAAAGGTGAGATAAAGAAGAGCATTTAAATAACAAAGTGTAGATCTGGGAGTGCTTGCGAAGTCAGCAGTGTGGAGCTCCAAGCAAAGTCAAGCCAGCGGAATTTTGTGCACCCCCTATGGAATCGTTTAGGGACATCCAAAGGTCCAATTCCCAAGCCCCTACTTTGGGTTAACTGCTGATTATATAAAAAGTTTTAAAGCCATGGCTTCTCATCGTTTTGTTCTTCTAACAAATACAATAGTTTTCTTTATTATAAATCAATTGAAATATTAACATCAACATCAATAATAATAATAATAATAATAATAATAATAATAGTAAAACATAATAATAATAATAATGATTCAGATCGTGAAATATGTGAATTACCCTGTATGTTTAAAATATGTATTCATATTTATGCCATTTAATTAGAAAAGTGGTAGTTTTATTTATTTAATACATGGAATTTTTTTTTTTACTTGAATATAGAAAGTGATGTGTACTAGAGTAAACTAGTGTACTAGGTGTGTTGAGCCTATTTACCTTATTCAGAACTCATATGGCTATGCCAGTCTATACAATACAGTGGAATACTGCCAGTACTACCTTACCATATTCATGTATTATGATTTAATTCCTACTTATAAACGTAATTTTAGGATAATCATTTTTTATTTTTTATATTTTTATTTTTTTAACCTCACAAGGATCTGATGATAATAATAATAATAATAATAATAATAATAATAATAATAATAAAATACCTACTTTTTTCTTTTGGTGTAAAACAAATTTGAGTCTAGGTAAATTATTATTATTATTATTATTATTATTATTATTATTATTATTATTATTATTATTATTACTATTATTATTATTATTATCAATACATAATTATATAATAAATACGTATTCATTCATTTGTCATTCACTCAGTCATTTGCATTGTAATTTGTGTATAAAAATCAGTACTACTACTACTACTACTACTAATAATAATAATAATAATAATAATAATAGTCATAATAATAATAATAATAATAATAATAATAACATTAATAATAATAAATTTTTCAAAACCCTTGTGAGTTACACAAGAAATGTATGTAGATTGTTTAAATCATTACATCATTTTTTTTTTAAATAAATGCAAAAAGGTTATTAACATATACAAAAACAAAAAACTACTTTTCTCTTTGTAGGAATGTTGCCTAAAGGCATTAGTTTAAATAAATAAATAAACACAGGGAGGCATATGCTGTATATTATGCTAAATGTAAGTCTGTTGACTGAATAATGACAGTGTCGAATGCTGTCATGGCTTTGGCCTCTGTGGATGGAATATCAAAGAACCAGGTCTAACTTTGAGATGACTTTACAGCTCTGGGATTGGATGTCTATGCTGCTGATATATACAGAAATGAGAATATGGATATATATATGGCTTTGAAATGATAAGCAGCCAGGCCTCATGTTCCAACTCCCCTTGGCCAGGTCTGGAAAGGTGAGACTGGGTGAATAATGTTAGTAAAGAGCTAAACATTAGAGAAAGCTGGAAAAAAAAAAAAAAACATTGAAGACATTTATTATACACCTTTTTAATTTCAGTTTATTTGCATACGCACATTTTGGATGGATACTGATATTGTTTATGGTGCGCAGGAAACCAGTGGGATGTTACTTTCATCAAAATCATTAGGTGTCTTCAATTGGAGCACATTTAAAAATGTATTATTCAATTTATAGTTCACACTCTTGATGATGATCAATAGGTTGGTTTTCTTTTATAAAGGATGTGTTTTTATTGCATTTATTAAAACGTAATGGAGAGAATGAAATCAAACCACAGAGCAATTATCTCTTAAACTAACAAACAAATTATTTTTTATTGCTTGCACGGACATGCATGCTTTCAAATACACACTTCCTCTAAATGGTAATTTAATAATACAACAGAAAGCAAATGTTTAAGGTTTAACTGGTTATCTACACTTTAGTGTGTATTGCATCTGGTTTCATTATAATACTTCACTTTAATTGTTTTATTTTGCTTTGCTTGTCATATTTGATTTATCACTTTTAGCTTGTAGTTAATTGTAATGCTGTACAGTACATAAATCTTAATCGGGGGGAGTTTAGTTAATAAAAATAAGATGTTCATTGATATAAATTGTATTTTATGTTTGTATTACATTGTTACATCTCAACTATGTCGAAGTGAAAGGCAACATCTTATTTAGTTGTTTATATTAAATCAATTTTACAATGTAATTAGGTAAAGACTGAAAAATATATGAAATACAAGTGTCTACTCTGTTTAAAGTAACATTTTAAAGGGATAGTTCTTCTCATCATTTAATCTTTATTATGTTTAATACAAAAGAAGATATTTAGAGAATGCTGGTTGCTGGATCCCATCGACTCCCATAGTGAGTAAGGAAAGAAAGAAAGAAAGAAAGAAAGAAAGAAAGAAAGAAAGAAAGAAACGAAATATAGAAAGAAAGAACAAAAGTAAGAAAGTAAAAACAAAAGAAAGAAAGAAAGAAAAGAAAGAAAGAAAGAAAGAAAGAAAGAAAGAAAAAAAGAAAGAAAGAAAAGAACAAAATAATGAAATATAGAAAGAAAGAAAGAAAGAAAGAAAGAAAGAAAGTAAAAACGAAAGAAAGAAAGAAAGAAAGAAAGAAAGAAAGAAAGAAAGAAAGAAAAGAAATAAAAGAACAAAACGAAATACAGAAAGAAAGAAAGAACAAAAGAAAGAAAGAAATAGAGAAAAGAAAGAAAGAGAAAAATAGATTAAAAGTGAAAGAAAGAAAGAAAGAAAAAAGAAAGAAAGAAAGAAAGAAAGAAAGAAAGAAAGAAACGAAATATAGAAAGAAAGAAAGAACAAAAGAAAGAAAGTAAAAACAAAAGAAAGAAAGAAAGAAAGAAAGAAAGAAAGAAAGAAAGAAAGAAAGAAAGAAAGAAAGAAAGAAAGAAAGAAAGAAAGAAAAGAAAGAAAAGAACAAAATAACGAAATATAGAAAGAAAGAAAGAAAGAACAAAAAAAAAGAAAGTAAAAACGAAAGAAAGAAAGAAAGAAAGAAAGAAAGAAAGAAAAGAACAAAACGAAACATAGAAAGAAAAGAACAAAAGAAAGAAAGTAAGAAAGAAATTGAGAAAAGAAAGAAAGAGAAAAATAGATTAAAAGTGAAAGAAAGAAAGAAAGAAAGAAAGAAAGAAAGAAAGAAAGAAAGAAAGAAAGAAAGAAAGAAAGAAAGAAATAGGAATCAGTATTTTTCTAAATATCTTCTTTTGTGTTCAACAAAAAAGAAGAAAGAAACTGTAATAAATCCCAAACAAGTGAAGAGTAAGGGGTGACAGAATTGTTTTTATTTTTGGGTCAACTATCCCTTTAGGACAAATTGTCAAAATATGGGCGGAATAGTGCTCTATCATCTTGTTGTCTTTGACCCATGAGTTTCATTCATGGCTATACTATATTAAAAGTATATTTGGTAGCTTTTTAGTAACTGCACACTTTGAATTTATTAGCAAATTAGCATTGACTCTACATGAACAGACTATAGTAAGCATCTCAATGCTTCCTTTTATTGATTTATAAGAATGTAGTGATTATATGATTGTATTATTTAAAAAAAATAATAATTAAATATGATATTTTTTTTAATAATACAATTTTTTGGAATACTAAATTAAATATTGCGTTATTTACAATCCAGTTAATGAAGAGTAGTCCGTTTTTTTTAAGATTTTTAGAGTTTAGACTTTTATAAAATAACAAAAATATAATACTTTAACAATACAACAATATGGGACAACATTTCAAAATATAAAAGTAAAATTAAAAGTGTTAAATAAAATAATGTAATAAAATAAAAGTGTTATTAAAAGATGTTTAAACTGTACAATCATTTTATTTTTAGATAATTGCATATTTAAATATTAAATATTTATTTTCCATTTGATACAGTTGTACAGTCATTTGATACAGTTGTAGAGTTTCCTTTTTGTATCCTGAAATGATTATTTCTGTATCATGTTGTTGTTTTGTAAGAGATGCACAAAGCATTCAGTAAATAGTCAATAATGAGCTCACAAAACAGTAACATTCTGTGTTGATAAAACATTATTAACACACATATTAACTCTCACTGTATGCCTGGAAGATAAGATCTATAAACATTCACTTGAATAGTTTATTAATAATTTACTTGCTCATTTTGAATGATCTTAAAAAAACACTGATGTACTCTTAAATCAACTGTAAATAATTAGTAATGAAACATTATTCGTTAACGAAGTATGAAAATACAATCATTAAGCACATTATACACTGTAACTACTGTGCTTGTAGATCAAGAATACAGCATTTGTAGCTGTATATAATGTATATTAATCAAGAGCTACTGCCTAACAATTAATAAAGGAACTATTTGCTAATGCTAAATGATGCATAGTGTGCAGTTACTGTATTATATAGTGTTACCGAATATTTTAACTTGCCTTGATCTAGTATATGGTCTCTGCTTGCATTTATTCATGCATTTGTGCTTAAAGGAACAGGATATAAGAGTTTATTTAAGGAAGCTTATACTGTAAATCCAGATAAACCTTTTCCTTTACAAAACCAGAGAGGATTTTCACTTAAATCTGCGATTCACTCCTATTGAGATGACCGAATTCGAATGACATCCATCCTCTGATCTTTAGTGCCTCTGATATGTTTATTACTTTTTTTTTAAGCTATGAAATCACTAAACTGACCACTGACAGACATGCAAGAACATGCAACGACAAGATTAAACGAAATGCATGAAGAAATTCCCAGTATGTTTTTTTTTCTATGGGCTAAATCACTGCGATGCTAATGTACAGACGGCTACAAAAACACCCAAGGGAGCGCCGATATCTATAATGAGCAGTGCGGCTCCGGTAACAGCGCCACTTTATACAGCATGTTTTTTTTTTTTTTTTATATATATACCGTACAATCATTTGTTTTTCAGACCAATAATGTCTGTTTGCACAAAATTACACTGCGAGCAGATAAATCACGGGGTGTTCTCCTGTTCTTTGCTTTGACCCACAGGCAGGGACAGCGGTTATGAAGCCATACAATATTAATTCATCAGGTATTAACTTCCAGACTCTGGCACATTCATTGAGTCATTTTCATAGGGAAGAAAAAGCAGAAAACAGAGCGTTCGAGATTGGAAAACAGAGCAAAGGGAGAAAGGGGAGAAGAGAGAATGACTTAGTCACAAACAAGCAAATGCTTTGGCTCACTGTAAAGCAGCCACTAAAAGCCATACGCATCCTCACACATTAACACGTACACATGCACTATTTATATAGTGAGTGGAGTTAATGTGCTCATTTATTACATTAGATAGTAAAATTGGACCATAAAACAACAAAAGTGCCTGCCTTTCCAAAGAACTTTGCTTCTGTTGCATTTCTGGACATCGAACTCTAAAAAAAAATCAACTTTTATGTGCACTGCTGCTGACATGCAATATGCCGTATAATGTATGGAGGAGCATAGAGGAATTAAATAGACACAATAGTTGCTGAGCGAGGGAGCCTTTCGAACACGATGCAGATTTCTCCGAGCAGCCTGTAGCTTGATGCTTGGAGATTGAGAAATGAATGAAGAATGTCCTGGAAGTGGGAAGTTTTGGAGGAGCGCATTTCATTTTTTACTCTTTTAATGATCGTTTTTGTACGCCAAATGAAACTTTGGTGGATTCACTTTACAATAATGTTGTATTGGTTAGTTTTACTTTATGCGTTTATAAACATGAACAAACAATTAACAATTTAGTATTGTATTCATTCATGTTAAGTAATGGAAATAAAGTTGTTCATTGTTTTTTTGTTAACTCACTAAGGTTATTAAGCATGAATTTGGATTTTAATAATGCATACATGTTAAACTATCATTAATACATGCTATACAAGTATTGTTGCACACTGTAAAAAAATGCTGGGTTCCACACAATCGATTTGTGTTGAGGTAACACTAAAATATTAAGTAAACTTATTATTTGTTTTACTAACTTAAGTAGATTGAACATAACACAATCAAGTTGTTCCAAAAACAAAGCAAGGATAGTGTTGTTTTAGCTCTTTTTAAGTAAGAAGTTTAAACAAACAACAGACGTCATTCTGTTTGAGTGCATTCAGTTCATGTTAGTAAATGCATTAACTAATGAAAGCTTGTTATAAAGTCTGTACCGTCCCATTCACAAGGAGCTTCAGCGTCAATGCTTCCCATTCACTTTGAATGGGTGACGTCAGGCGTTGCCAAACTGCATTGTGGATCCGTCGGTGCTGCTTCAGAGCCGTTGCTCACTGTAGAAGTTAGAACTAGCTCAACTTTTCAAGCGCGATGGAAGCGTCAGCCAATCAGATTGCTTATGCAAATACACCAGCTAAACAGTGGCCTATTGCTAACTGAATTTCATTGGCTGACGTTGCTACTGTATGACAATGGCTTTAGCCCCAACTTCAGACACGCCTTCCAACAAGCGTTGATACTTACCTCTCTGACAGGTCATTCAGGGTGTCTTGGAGGGGAGAGGTGTCCAACCTACAGCATCTAAACACTGGGGTACCTCAAGGCTCTGTTCTTGGGCCACTTCTCTTCTCCATCTACACATCATCTCTAGGACCAGTCATCCAGAGACATGGATTCTCCTACCACTGCTATGCTGATGATACCCAGCTATACCTCTCTTTTCATCCTGATGATCCCTCGGTTCCAGCTCGTATCTCAGCCTGCCTGTTGGATATTTCACACTGGATGAAAGATCATCATCTTCAGCTGAACCTCGCAAAAACGGAAATGCTTGTAGTTTCTGCCAACCCGACTCTACACCATAACTTTTCAATCCAGATGGATGGGGCAACCATTACTGCATCCAAAATGGTGAAAAGCCTTGGAGTAACGATTGATGACCAACTAAATTTCTCTGACCACATTTCTAGAACTGCTCGATCGTGCAGATTTGCACTCTATAACATCAGAAAGATCCGACCCTTCTTATCTGAACATGCAGCTCAACTCCTTGTTCAAGCTCTTGTTCTCTCCAAACTGGATTACTGCAACTCTCTACTAGCTGGGCTTCCAGCTAACTCTATCAAGCCTCTTCAACTGCTCCAGAATGCAGCAGCACGAGTTGTCTTCAATGAACCTAAACGAGCACATGTCACTCCGCTGCTAGTCCGTTTGCACTGGCTGCCAGTTGCTGCTCGCATCAAATTCAAAACTCTGATGTTTGCCTACAAAGTGACTTCTGGCCTAGCACCTTCTTATCTGCACTCACTTCTGCAGATCTATGTGCCCTCCAGAAACTTGCGTTCTGTGAATGAACGTCGCCTCGTGGTTCCATCCCAAAGAGGAAAAAAATCACTTTCGCGAACGCTCACGCTCAATCTGCCCAGTTGGTGGAATGAACTCCCTAACTGCATCAGAACAGCAGAGTCACTCGCTATTTTCAAGAAACGACTAAAAACTCAACTATTTAGTCTCCACTTCACTTCCTAATCTGCAATTGCCTATTTGAATATCACACTAACTGTACAAAAAAAAAAAAAAAAAAAAAAAAAAAAAAAAAAATTACTAACACTTCCCTTCTTAGACTTTACAGACCTGAAACTTGCCTTTAGTACTTATTCATTGTTGCTCTTAGTGGTGTAAATTGCTTCCTTGTCCTCATTTGTAAGTCGCTTTGGATAAAAGCGTCTGCTAAATGACTAAATGTAAATGTAAATGTAAGTCCTTTGTGAAATGGGCGTAAGTCCTTAAGTCCTTATTAATGGTAAATATGGTAAGTGTAGTGAATTAACTTATCATCTTGGTATTTATTTTTCAATATTCATTTATTTATTTATTTATTTTCATATGAAAGCCATAAATTACATGATTGTTGCTTGGTTGTTGCTGTATTTAGTTTGATTTGTGCTAAATTCTCAACAAAAAATTCCATATGACTTCCTTGAACTAAAGTTTTGCAATTCAACTACTTGAAACAGAAGAAACTCAAAGGTTTGAAACAAGTAAATGTTGAGTAAACGAAGATTTAATTTTTTTTTTTTCTGAACTGTCCCTTAAAGTATGAACAGATTAAATAGTTATTGTTTTTAATTTTTGTGTGTTTTTATTTTTTTATTGGTTGACCTTACAAAATAATACACTAAAAGTCTTTACAATTATTATCCCTATTGACAATTATGTTGGTCATTCTTAAAGTCTTAAAAAACACCTTTGTAAAATTGCATTGAAAATGTACACAATTTAGTATATGTACCACTTGTTTTCACTTTTCAAGGGTGCTAGTTTTATTATTTGATCATACTATCACATAATCCCTCGGCTTTGCTCTTTCCTACTCCTTTCCTTCCTGACTGTGTGCGAATGATTTCATACATCGCTCAGTCACACATAAACCAGATCTTCAGCTCTCTTCCACAGCCCGGTTTCTCCAGGCTATCTCACACAAATCAATAGCTCATTAGTTTGAGGAGTGAAGTACTCCCTCCTGGCTACTCACCGCCGGGCCGTCAGGAGTCAAAGGTTAGGGTGTAAATACTCACATCCCCAAAACCATACATCCACAGCATTGATTGATATTTGCTGTGATGAATTAGAATAGAACAGTTCCATCGAGACTGACATTTAGCGACATATTTTGCACTTTGAGCTACATCAGACTGTTGCGCTCGGGAAAGAGCAATCCGCACCGGGTTATCCTAGAGTACGTGGGGCGCTGGAGGCTAAAGCACATAATTACCCAGTTCATTGTTGTTCTAAATCATTTTATCGCTTTATCAAGCTCATTGATGTCAACCTGGGCCCATTGGTGAGTAATGTTCACTCATTGGCTCGTAACCATAGTGAATCAAAGATGTCCTCTTTCTGGCTTTGTCCTACCAGGGTGAATCATGGGTCCGCGTCGCGTTGCTGAACCCCCATGCTAAATCATAATCCCCTGACCGCGTCTGTCCTCTGTGTGGTTTAACCCCATTGGTAAATCGTTGTCATTTGTCACCAGCTGACATAAACTGCCATGGATGATTACGACAGTGTCATGTCCATGATACAATTATATGGGCTTTATGACGGAGTGAGTCAAGTTTAGCGTTAGCCGTTCGTCGCTCTGCTTTGCGAGTGCAGCGCGCATCGGTTTAGCCCTTCCTCACCCCATCAATCAACATTACCCCTGCGCTGCCGACAGCTGGAGATGAGAGGCGTCTCTGAACCCCGAGGTGGGTTTAAGCACTTCATGAAACGCCTTGCAAAGACACACTATTCAAATTCCACAGCTGCAAGCCAGAAAGAGCATTTATCCATAGTGCGCTCCCGATTGTTATGGCGGTATAACATATGTGGCAAAATGCTAATGCTGTAGTTCAGCTTGATTGTCTAATAGATTTCATGGTCTCAAAGCTGTCGTAGAAACAGGCAAATGTATGTTTGTACATTTGTTAGGCTCTTTATGAGCAAGAAAGAAACAATTACACTTAAGAAAAAAAACCATTGAATAAACTCAATTCGATTGAGGGCAGGATTTTCATCCAATCCAATTTTTTTAGGACCAACTAAAAAAACTTTTTACACAATTAAATGCAATTGAGTTCATTCAACATGATTTTATCGAATGAAAGTTTAAATACAACAACACTAATCAGTCCAAGGCACTTGAAAAATGTGGAAAATTTAAAAAGCGTTTATTCACAAGGCTAAATCTTAAAAAACCTACACGTTTCGGCAAGGAACTGGCTTCAGGGTAACAGTGATCAGGTACGTTTAGAGTCTCTTGTGAGTACTACAGTCACATGACTCATTTAAATATCTCAACAACACTCATATAATAAAACAAACAAGGTCAACTATCATCATTAATTTATCATAGATAGAGGGGGACATATACACAGACATACACTTGGATATATATAAAACTATATAGAACTAAAAAGCAAATATGTACAGATAAATAGGCTTAAACATGGAATGTACAAAAGAGACTCTAGACGCAACTGATCAATGTTACCCTGATGAAGGCAGTTCCTTGCCGAAACGCGTAGGTTTTTTAAGATTTAGCCATGTGAATAAACGTTTTTTTTAATTTTCCAAATTTTTCGAATGCCTTGGACTGATTTTTGTTGTTGTTTTGACGAATCCCTTACCCAACGAGCACCAGCCAAATGCTTGAGCGGGTAGCGGGTAGCTCAAAGCTGGGAGCTTTTTATTTGTTTTTGGATAAAAAGTTTAAATACGTTTGCATTTTTCATTTAACTTAAACTCAAAGATCGGATAATATCATGTGTCTCTATTATTTGTTGTACATTTTAAAGTCTCTTAATTTTTTTTGAAGTTATCCTAAATAAACTTAATAAAACTTAATACAGTTGATTGAGACTGATCTCAGAACCAATTTTAGGACAGTTATTGCTCACTGAGCGAAGCAACAAACTGCATTTTTGCTAATTAATGCAGAGTTCCGACTGCATGATTTTAGCCCCGATTTTGATTCAGCAGCAGGTTTTGAGAATCGCCAACAAATGCCTGAAATCAAAAGCAAATCGGTGCTCATTCACGCGAGTAACAATCATACAGTATGAACTATCAAAGATGCAATCTGAGAGGATTGCAGATGAGTCGCCAACATGTGTGAGATATTTGGCTTTATTTCATATATTTTGCTTGCGATTCAAATCATGCCGTGTGAAATGAGTTCTGATTGAAAATAACTTCGGTGATCACCTACAGCCAATGAGAGAGCAGCATCCACTAATATGAGTATCTGCAGGCCAGCGGGAGGTTGGGGAACAAGTTAAAAGAGCTCATTTTCAATTTATTTAATTCCAAGGAATGGAAGAAAGACTAGTGTACATTTGGAAGGAGCCCCCATGTCTGTTTGATGTTCAACTGAGGATTACCACAGTCAGATCGAAAAAGAAAAATGTTGAGGTGAAATTTCTAATTCCCTTCAGGTCAGGTGAGCAAAATAAATACCTTTTCTACCCCACTAAATGCTTCTTTCTCATTATGTAGTAAATAACAAAATATATATTATGTGGCCTCGCGTTGTTTCCATGTCACTTCTTGCATGTGTTTGGTTGTGGGACGTAGTTTGGACAAAGTTGTCGGCGATTCTTTCTATTGTAAAGTCATGCAGTGTGAAACCCCCTGTCGTGAATTCATCCAAAAGTGTAAACACAGCACAGACGAAACGCTACCCCAGATAGTCATACAGTGTGAAAACATTCGTGACATGAATACTTTGAAAACCATGCAGTCTGAACTCAGCATAAGCTGCCAACACCCAAAGCACTGGTGCTTCCGTGAGGTGGTAATCTCAAAACTCGAAGCGTTACATAAAAATCTTTTAAATCTTCAGGCTAAAAGTCTTTATATTACTTTAAGCACCTAAGATTACATTTATTGTCAACATTTTCATATTCAATCTCACACAAAGCATGTGGATTTTGTTGTACTTTTTTTTTTTTTTTAGTTTAGAAATATGGTATGATTTGTTGGTGTTTTATTTTGTAGTATTTAGCAGTTTCTGGTACATTTACATGGACACCTTAGGATTGGAATGATTTCATACTTCATATTTGTAGTTGATTTGGTAAAATGCATTTCATCTTTCATTACTGTATGTCCTGCTCATCTTATACATTACATAATGTAAAATAGAATCCCAATAATTTTGTTTTGCACTTCTAGTCGTTTTGAAAGACATATATTTTGTTTTATTTTATTTTGGAATGAAATATCTCTCATTTATAAAAATAAGACCTGCATTTACACAATAAAAAAAAAGATAATATGTTTCAAATCATATTAATTCCTTTGACATTTCCACACTGCATGATTTGTTTGAGTTAGCTGCATTCACATATAAACCACACTACTTTTTAAAGTCACATTTAGTATTCAAGTACATATTAAGCAAACTCTTTTAAAATGCCCATTCTCATTCCTGAGCCAGCAAACACTTCACAGACAATGAGTGAAGAGAGAATTCAAACTTTTTTTTACATTTAATAACAGCATCAGCTCGTTCCACGCCTCATATATCACTTCTCCATTTCTGCATCACTGCCCGTCCAAAACATTTCAATTTGGGTATTGAATCTAATCGGGTGTTACACGTCCTACTGAAAAATAAGAAAAGCTTTATCCCATCACTTAGAAGAAAAAAAAATGTCTAAAAATTAAAAGTGATGCATTAAAATGGAGCATTTTCAGTCAGATTGGACTTTTGAACCAGCTGTAGTCAGAATACAGTGCTCCATTTAAATGCAGCTGTTGCTTTTAAGATGATGATTGGACACTTGAAGTTACAGTTTTTTTATACATCTTAACATCTGTTGTCAATAAAGCAAAAAAGACATACAAGGATATCAATGTTCAGTTGTAGTTTGAACTGCTTAGTGTATTCACCTGTTTGCAAAGTAAGTGATAGATCAGCATATTTTCAACAGACAACTATAAAATATATACGATTGATATAAGGACTGCACAATATTAGAAAAAATATGATATTGCAATAATAAATTTTTCTTATATTTCTGATATATTTGATAATTTTCTGGATAGTCTAACAGTATTCAGGCACAGGAATTCAATAATCACAATGCTAAAAATGCTTTACTTGTCTCATTACTAGTCAAAATATCTACAAATTCCTTAGATCGAGTAAAAATATTGTTTTGGTTTCACCTTCAGAAGAAATAAGTGAAAATTAAGAGCTTTTCATAAATTGTCTGCCAATAGGGTAAGTAAAATAATACTATTTTTAGTTTGAATTCAATTAAATTCCATAGAACTAATTAAATAAAATTAATCTTTGTTAAACTTGCATATAATTTTTGTGGCAAAATGTTTTAAACACTCTAGAAATGCTCAGTCAAAGGCTGTTAAAAAAACAACTCAATGTCACTGCAATTCGTAAGTTTTTGACTCAGTGGCGTATGAATTTGTAAGATTTCATTTATACAATTTACAATTTGCTTATCTCAAAATAACAGTAAGGTTTAGGGGCAGGTTGGGTGCCACGCCTTTTGGTTAAAATCGTAAATTTTTGTACGACTTGTATGAATTTCTACAAATTAGCCACTAAACTGACAAAACGTAAAATATATGTATTATAAATGATTAACGTTTCCTTGTGAAATCAGGCTGTAAAAAACACTTGCAAATGATTTGGTTTTACTCTTTTATGGTTAAACTTAGCACTGTTAAAACTGTGACCCCTAGTCAACAGTAATTCAGACTCAACATTGCATATCCTGCAACGTTACTATTACAGATGTGCACATTGTGATATCGATGCTGAAACAATATATTGTGCAGCTCTGAATGATACACTTCTAAATCGAAGTTTGTAGAGTTGTTTTAATACTACAGTTTGTGATATCTACAGTACATGGTGTACAATAGTGTTTTTAAAGTTTTCTTTTCAATTTCCCAGACATATAAAGTTAGTCTTTGCTCGCAGTGATGTGGCGGCAGCGCTGTATAAGGTTTGCTGCTCTTTGCAAAAATAGAAATATAGGTGGCTCAAGGGAGGAGCTCAGTGGAAGCTTTATGTTTTATTTACAATGAGCAAGCAATACATTTCATCGGATGTATCGGGGGATGGAGGCGAGCGCGGGGGACGGAGAGGGGTGCGTTATCAGCTGAGCGAGGGAGCGCAGGGAGCGAGGTATCATTTGATATAAATAAAACAAGCAATTTGATGAGAATGAAGCAGAATGGGGAAACAGATAGTCTGGAGCCTCATGTGCCCTGACAGTGTTAACACCCCCGGCCAAGCGATGCGCGGACTGCAGAATTGAACATACATTTCTCCTCCCCTTTGGCATCAAGTTGGGAGAGTCAGCAAGCAGCCAATATCCCCGCAAAAAGGTTGAAAAGAACAGCGCGCTTGATTTACTTCCATTTAAAGCAAATTTTCTCCTCTACGAGCGCCGTTATCCTCATGACGCATTTTCATATAATGCTGCTTTCTGCCTTTTCCTCCGATCACGGGGACTCATTTATTAAAGAGATAGAGAGCTGGGGAGTGATGTAAGGAGTTGTACTCAACGCTGCTTTTGTTTATGTCCCAATGCCATATTTTCATCTATTCCTCTCTGAGGGAAGTGAAATATTCTACATCTCTAATGGGAAGGGAAAATGGCCTTTTCTAGCATGTATTTATTGTCTAAGAAGTGTGTTTTTTCATTTTGCCTCTTACGTTTTGTGTCGACTTGGCGCTCTCTCGCAAAGTTGTTCCATGCTGGTAAGACACTTTTAAAACTTGCAGGAGGATTTGATTCCTGTTTTGGACCTTTCTGTAGAATGAATGATTGCTGTTCTTTCAAAGTGGCGGGGTAAAACAAAAAGAAAAAATCAGAAATGCAAACAGAATCAGCAAAGTTCTGGTGCTTGTTTAATTTACTTTTAATTCAAATAAACAATTCATCATACAGTAATTCTTTAACATTTTGTCACTCAATGTAATTGTGTTCAATCCATCCGAGTTTTCCAAATAAAACTTTACCTAACTCACTTACATAGTTTGGACTATATGAATAATTTGTGTTCCCCAACCGCCTGATGAATTTCTAGTCCCAGCATCCTCTTGATCTGTATTGTGCTTTATTTAGACAAACTAGTTGTGCCTGTTGATTTGTAGTTTTATGTAATTGCTTTTTGTCCTGCTTGCCCCATACATTACGTAAAGTAAAACGAATCCCAATAATGTTGTGCTTTGTACTTTTTTTTTCCTTATGAGATGCTTAGCCCTTATATGTAATAGTTTTTTTTTTTTTTTTAGAAAAATAGATACAACAACTTAGTGTTTTGTACTTATAGTTGACTTGTAATAGTATCTACTTAATATTTCCCTTAAACCCTGCTTACCCCATACATTACTTAAAGGTTCTGTAAGCTGTTGACTCTTCTAAAGCATAAAAATAACATAGCATGCTTGCAGATATTTAAGAAACATGCTAAGTGAACATTCTTGTTTATTTGAAAAGCAATGCTGAAGTCAGATATCCTGCTTTGAAAATGTGTTACGTGCCAGGACTTTTGTCTTTTGTAAGGTCATTTAATCCACCCAATGCAGTTTAGCAAACTATATTTCATTACCCCTGGTTGCTAAAAAAATATTAAGAGCGTAAATATTTGGTGAGCAGGTTACATTTTAACCAGGTGTGCTAACAACACACTAAGTGACAAGATACTGTACACATTGATAAGCAATTTTACAACAGAATATATAGTAAAATAATGCTATTCAGAAGCACAGAATAGTGCACTTACTAAACTTCGACGAAATGGTAAGCTTTATAATCTAATTAATACATATTAAACCTCTTTAACATTATTAAATGTACATGCTGATAGTAAGTCACAGTTCTAAAGTTGTAGTTCTATTTATTTTATTTTCAACATCTGAGGTGTAAGCAATCTGCTGCTGCTTTCAGTAGAATGGTAATAAATGTCATGTAAAATGGCATTCAAACTCACATTATTAGCTTTTAACACTGAATAAAGCACATAAGGTGTACTGTGTAAGGTGAACATTTTCAGTTTATCCTGATATTCAGTTGCAAGAAATAGAAACTATATCTAAAATATAAATTTCAGCTGTTGGTTAGGCCAAAAACACCTTTATTGTGGAAAATATTTCTTCTGCGTGCCATTGCTTTTATTTAGAACATGACTTAAATCAGCCTTTAGGCTTGATAATCAGGCTCCTTCCTGTTGGTGTCGTTAATCTGGCAACCTGTGCTTGCGTGTGTTTTAAACCAGGCGTGCTATACCTTGTTTAACCTTGTACACTACAATTGCAGAAATTCAGTGTTCCACACTTGTAGTTGACTTCACAAAATAGTTGACTTAATACTGAACACATAATGTACTCTTCCCTTACATTATTGCATTTTCTGACGTATCATTCTCCCAGGAGACATTTTAAGAGAATACACTTTCTGGCATTTACAGTAACTATGTTAAATTTAATGTAAACATTTGAAAATGGCATCAGGTGTATTTTTACAACCTTTGAAATGAGCTGGATATAAAAAGAACCTTGCATTTGTGTAAATGAAATTAAAGTGTGTGCATTCTAAACTAAATTAGTGTAATTGAATTGGTAAGACTTCAATTAAAATCTACAGAAGACAAATTAGATTGTGGTTGGTTTAGAGATTAACAGATGTTTCTCTTAACTGTTTTAAGTTATGCATTTGTGGAAATTATTGTTATATTATTGTTTTGCACCCACCCAGGGCCTTTCCAAACTAAAATCAACGACCTACTATACACATGCTGGATGTGGATTTCATTAGGCACCTGAAATGCTATTAGTGTGGCCAAATCTGCGAAATGTAACCTCCCTCAAAATTGAAACCAAATAAAAACAGAATTGCCATTTGAATAAAATAACACAGGCCGATCTGTTTCAACACCTGGGATGTTTGAGGCCTCATAAAGTGACCATCTCTAAGCCTAAAAAAAAAAAAAAAAAAAAATCAGATGAGGTGCATGAAAGGCAAACAGGGACCTGGCTTGTCTCCTCCAAACTAGACAGACTATTTTTGGGCAGATAAGCCGGAGCTCTTTTGATTGACAGGTGTAATTAAGGCGCAGGCACTGATGTGATGTATTTCATTTAGCACGCCCGCCATCGCCAGCGCTCTTCAAATCACCGGCGCGTACCTCAACTGTCCTGCATCAATACCACGGCCGCTCATGCCTGCAGCCATGATGGACGCCGTCACCTGCCGAGAGCCGATTGGACACTGGTTATCCTGCACTGCAGCTGTCAGGCCACCCTTTGCCTTTCAGCTTAGCAAAAACGTCTCTCTGTCTCACTCTCCTATAGCTCCATATCAGCAGAGCGTGGAGAACGGAGGGGACAAATGGATCAGAAAGAGGATGAAAGCGGCTTTATTGATTTATCTGAAAGGCTCACTCAAACAAGAAGACCTCTGCTGACTTCAGCACTTCCTGGCGTTGAGACCAATGAGAAAAGAGTTAACATCACCTGAAACCAACCCAAACGGCGCCTCCTTCTGACCACTTTGAGTTTATTTTGCTTCTTTGAAGACTTCCAAAAAGGCTAGGAATGAAGGGTGATGGTCTGATGTTTTTCCCAGTGCCTTAAATTTTAAATAACATCCTGAAATTTTAAGTCAGAACGTTATTGATGTGCTTTTACGTAAAGAGCACCACATCCATTGGGATTCATCGATTTCAGATTTAAATTATTTAATATACCTTAAATAATATACCCAAATAGTGAGAATGTGTCTGGTTTTGCGTTTAACTAAAAAAAAATTGAGTAAAAGATGAGATGAATTTAGTAAACTGCCCCTTTTCCATAGTGTTACTATTGCTCTGCACAATTAATTGGTTCATTATAAATGACTATAATATATTGCGCTGGAATTGAATCAAATGAATCAGTTTATTCAGATGGCTCATTTAAATTAAAAAAACAAAAAATAAACAGACTTCAAGCTTGTTATTGAGATAAAGAGTTAATATCACTGCTTAAAAATGCAGATTAATATAATGTAGCTTGCCAAGTTACAGTTTTAAAATAGCTTGCCACTCAAAGGGATTAGATTCTTCCTCAGACAAGCATTTAATGTAAGCATAACCCGCTAAAGTGAGGAAACAGTCAATGGTTTTACTGGGTCAAGTGTGTATGGATTAAAATTTTGACTATTGTGGAAACGTATAGATTTTCTAGTGTTCTTTTAATTGTAAAATTAATTACTCTGCATTGTAGTCGGCCCCCAGTGAGTTTGTAATGCATGTGTTAAGCTTATAACTGTGACAGATTTGCACCAAATGCCTGAAATTAGGCTTGTGCTTTGAGAGGCAGCTCACATTAGATTGTTATTTGGCGGTTGAGCAAAACCAATTACTAGAGGAAAAGAATCATTAATTATTTAGCTTAGACCACACATTCCGTTCTGTAAACAAATTACCCGAAAAATAGTGTAAGCGCGCCAAAAACATTTTCAAATGACAGGAAGTTAGTGCTTCAAATTCAACAAAGGCTCTAATTATACACACTCCTAAGATTTCCTTTAAATCTGGTACAGAACTGAAATATATCTTTTGATACTTTGATGCTTCCACACTTATACTCTTTTCGCTTGTTCTTCGTCAGATGTTTCCGTCTCAACACTTGTTTGAATAGTCTTGCAAAATCGCCAACTTTTTATATGTAGGCTTGCAAAAAGCATTAATGTGTTCACATCTATTTCCAACCTAGGCTCATTCTAAAAACGTACCTCTATATGCATTTCAGGAGACTGCGAAATACGTCCCAACAGGTACGTTTTTTTTCCGTTTTTGTTTTCGCGAATCCACGAAAGGCGGATGTGTACGCTCTTTGAGATCTTAAAGGTATCTCACGAGTGCCATTCACGCCTACTGCTCTTACATTAACCTATCAGAGGCCGCTGTTGACTGATTGAATGACTGACTGGTTTATACTTGACGCGTCTGCTTGTTCGCTTGAGTGCGCGCTGCAAATGTGACAACATTGCTGTGTTTGCGGAGGTTTGCTTTAGGTGAATGCGTCATGTTTTCGGCTGGTGGAGTGCATGACTTTTTGAGACTTGAGCGGACAGTTCGCGTGACGCAGAGTTTGATTTGAGTTGAATATGAAACACTTTCAAGAGATTTTGTCTGAAACAGGAGTACCTGTACACAAGTCTTTATGATCCGTGGTCATAGAGAAAACCACATCAATAACTGATCAATAATAATTGGTTAGAAATTGCAACAGCAGTGGGAAAGAAGGAACGTTTTTGTTAAAAGGTTTGAAAAAACCTGAGGGATAAGTTTGTTGAAGCCAAATGAGGCCATGGCAAAAGTGGAGACCCAGGTACGCAATTACAGAATGTTTTTCCACCATTTATAGGTTTAACACTGATATAAATATTACAATTTTGAATTTAAAATAATTGAATAGTTATAAAGCTATAAACAAGGAACAAAAAAATTATTTGATAACTGGAAAGGAATATTTGAAGCTATCGGTTTACAATATACTGATGCCCTGTTTTTCTAGGCTTTATTGGTAATAATGGACCATGTTGGACCATTATTGCCTTTTTAGCATAAGAAGAGGACAGAAAGTAGTCAGACAGTAATGTGTCAGTTGTGGAGTGAAAAAAATCTGTATTTTTAGTAAGTTTCTTCTTTTTTTGCCGTTTATTCTTGCCCTAATATATATATATATATATATATATATGTGTATGTGTGTGTGTGTGTGTGTGTGTGTGTGTGTGTGTGTGTAGAGCAATCCACGTTCTCGTCATTTATATTTTATTAAACTTTAATGGGTAAAACTGTCTGAGATGTGAACAAAAGCAAGTGATGCATCAAAGTTTGAATGGTTATAAAAATCCTTATAATCATTAAATTATTTATAAAAATAATAAAAATAATTAGTTTAAAAAACTTCAATAATATTAATGATATGACGTAGTTCCGGAAACTCCCTACTTCTCTGTTTATCCGTCTGTCTTTATGGTGGGTTTCTTTTGACTGCCCCCTGTCGTTTAAAAAAAATTCACAATGGTGAACGCGACAAGTATAGAAGCCTCGTCTATTTTGTGAGGTGTGCATGCAGTCAGCGGAGGTCTGTGATGCTGTGCCAAGCAAAATTATAAATCCAGCTTGACTGAATCACCCACCTTTTCCCTAAACGCAACTTAGTTTATTGATTGATGAACTTAAGCGGACAGCTGCTAAGCGTAAAAAGGAATGGCATCGTATTGCCCCGTAGCATTCGTTTAAAAATGAAATGCAGCCATACCCACCTCTGGCTACATAATTTGCGGTCTCCAGGAATGTATTTAGGACTTCGTTTTCAAAATGAGTCTATGTTGTCATTTTCAAGTTCATCCAAGGACTTCCTAAATCTCAACTCAAAGAAGCTGTATCTAAATTTTCACCCCATCCAGCAGATCAACAAAGACTTTCAATACAAAATCCAGTGAACTCTGCTGTAAGTCTAAACTCTTGATGTCTTCCGAAATGCCATTTGGTTACCCATACGACCCTTGTATTGCTTACATCTGCCCATGGCCTTCTCACTTTTGGGCGATTGTTTTTTTGGCTGACAATGGCGGCAGCTGGACCGGAACACTAAAACTAAATGAACGGCGCGCCGCAGAGATGTCAAAGCACAAAAGCCTCAGCAGCCATTTGGACAGTGCTGCTATTTAAGAATCAATAGCGCGACAGTGATCTGAAGTGTGAATGTGTCTTCTGTTCATTGTCTATCCTCCATTGTCAGCAAAATGAGACGTTTTTTATGCACACCACTTACTTGTAGCCGTACCATGCTTGCTAGCCGATCACCGCAAGCATTTGGACCCAAAAGTAAAAGTAGAGAAAGTGAGTGAGCGCTACAGCTTGAGTAGCTGAACAACTGTCAGCAGGCTATTGACTGACACCTGCTGTTGGCATGTAAATTTGCTTAATATTAGATGCCTTGTCCGGTTTTACTGCTGATTCTCAGTTGGGCCTGATGAGAGACTCTCTACTGAGGCCACTATGTTACAGTAATGGACAGCCTTTTAGCTCTCTCACCATAATCATAAATTTATCGCCTCTGAGTGCAGATGGTCCATAACCATGCATCACCATCAGACCCTCGCCGGACCAAACTCGGGAAGGGTCTTTTATCCTTTCTCTCTCTCTCTCTCTCTGGCTGGCTCTACACATCTCTCTCACTCTCCATTCTCCACAGTGCTTTTGCTTTCTGCAAACTAAACAGATATGCTGGACTGCTGAAATTCATTTCCACTCCCAGCACTCGTGCAATTTAGCTCCAATGAAAATGAAAGCCGGGTGATGGATGGAGCCCCTGTAAAACAGGATTATGTAATCGGCAACTTGCTCCAGCCACCTTGCCCACAAAAAGCTTCAGCCGGGCAAGAACGATGAAATGAACGGAGGGTGCGAAAGGCCTCACCCCTTCTGTGTGTGTATGTGTTTTCTTGGCCGAAGGGCTGGCATTTTTCACTTCCGACTCTCTCTTCATCAGTACCCACTCAATCACCGCGGGGCAGCTGCCGGACTCCTACAGCAACCCTGTCAGGCGCGCAGAGAACGGCAGATCTGCCAGGGCCCACTGAGTTTACTTGGGGGGGGGGGGAAGTTATATAGGAAGAAATGTATTTACACGGATGCATTAAATTGACTAAAAGTGGCAGCAAACATATTTATTATACATTACAAAGGACTTGTCCTGAATAAATAAAACTTTTTTGTACTTTCTATTCTTCAAATAATTCTGCAGAAAAATGATAAAGCAACAGACCTGCGGTATACATTAATTATGAATACAAAGAAAGACTGGAGTGATGTCTGCTGAAAATCATTACACACCGTTCTCCACCTGTCTTCTTTACACACTTTGGGTTTGATGTCAAAGGAAAAGTATTTCCTATCATATTATATACTACTTGCTTTCATCACTAATATAACCATTGGACCAGTTATCTGTCCCTAGAATTTCACCAGATTCATTTTGCTGGTGAGAGGTTTGGTCACTGCAGGGCTTATACACAAATTGTCTTAAACACTGAGGCATTAGATATGTTTTCATCCAAAGATGGGAATTAAATTCATGTCCAAAACTAGAATATCACATTTAAAACATTTGAATAAAGCAGCCTTTCCATCTAAGTTGTCATAGAAAACAAAAAAACTTCTTGATTAACTGGGGCCACATATCAAAAGTAAAAATTACATTTTCTTGATTTATTAAAATGCTTTCAAAAAAAATTTAAATACTAATATTTAAATACTACTTTCTCAGAAGACAGTATGCCAATGTGTAATGAACGTGTGGTGGCATTTGAAAGCATGACACATGGAGCACAGACACTTTTGACAGTTCTGGAGGTAATTATATAATTTAAAAAAAATTAAATATATATTAATGAAATAACACTAATAAAGAAAAAGTTATTTTGTTTTGTAAAATGTGTTTTAAACGTGTAAAAGTGTTTCCATTGTGGTTTATGCTAATTTTTCTGATTAAATAAAAAGTTTATTTTACTCAGTTATGCGCATGTTTTTTATGCTCATTTACAAAATGTATATATCCAAAATGCGCTTAAAAATATGTGGATGGAAACGTAGCTATTGTGTATCGAGATAAAGATGCTTACCCTTTTCAGCACTTAACTGTCAAATAATATTGATGGTTCGCGTGGACACGGTTGTTGACAAGTGTGTTTACAACCAAATGAATACGCAAGTAATAACATGCTTTCCATTTAATTTTGCCCCCAACAATAAAAAATAAAATGCAAAAAAAAAAATTTAAGCATTTAACATCTCTTACATGACACTGATTCTTTTGTAATAAGATTAAGATATTTTTTAAAAATTAGTTGTCATAAAAAAGGGGAAAGAAAGCGCTATTTTACTTTTACGCTATTCAGAAGCCATGTGACAGGTAAAATCTCTTAGCTGTTGTCTTGGTTTTGAGGAATTAAAATCCACTGGTCAATGCTTGCATATGTAAATGACTGACCAATGGTGCCATACAAGGTGAGGCCTAAAGAGAACGTTAAAAGTTATTAAAAAAAAAAAAAATTATATATATATATATATATATATATATATATATATATATATATATATATATATATATATATATATATATATGGACATTTCAGGATATTTAAAAAAACCAGACCAGACAAATTTTTTGTCGTAAAAAGAGGACATGTCCAGGAAAAAAGGATGTGTGGTCCTTAATTATCCTGTCTTGTTAAGTATTTGTTTTTTATAGACCATAAAGGGAACTTGAAAGAGTTTTTGACATGTGTGAATATGCAGTATTCTAAAAATTGAAGAATTGGAACAGACAGATTCTCTTGCTATTGTCTGAACGAGTCGTTCCTTTGGTCTTCATCTGGAGAATCTACTGTCCCTTTAGAATGGCTCGCCATCTTGCAGAGTCAGTAAAATTTAAAAAATTTAGGCTTCTAGTTAAAAAGAGTTTGTGAGAATTGAGATTACCACCAGATGCTACATTAACACCAATAACTGGAAGGAATCAGAAAACATTCTCTAAACATGATCAGTGTTGCTTTTTCCACATACTGTATATCATAACTTGATATACAAGTTATAGCATGACTGCTTCAGAATATTAGTAAATATACTCTTTTGCACGTCAGATTTTAAATTAGAATAGGTGAGTGACCTCAATATGTGGAAAATTGTAGATTGTTCTCTATGGATCTTCACTGAACGGTAAAAAATGCAGGGTTCCACACACATTATTCATGTTGTCCCAACACAAGTCGATTAAGTTGTAGGTGCAGTAGGTGATCTGCCTAAATGCTAGTCAGTTTGCATAATATCTTTCAAATACAATCCCTCCCCTGCCATCCTAAACCACGCCTTCTGAAATTGCTAACACGCATATTAAAGATGACAGAGGCCCACTAGGTCATGTCATTCGCCAGTTAGAAAGCTTTATAGTACTTTATAATATTACGATTCTGAACAAAAAGCTGTTTTATATCTAGCACATTTTCAGTTGTGTAGTTAGCAAGCAAAACTTAATGTGCAATATTTCATGAATGCAAGGATCGCTGGTCTCACTCTATCACACGCTTTGTCCTAAAGTGACTACTGACTGGTTAGTGGTTGACTGGCGGCTTATTAATTAAGCTTTTTACTAAGCCATACTTACATGCTATATTTAAAGTATGGTAAACAGTATAGGGAGCACGTCACAGGGTGCCATTGTTAAAAAATAAACCAATGTGAATATTAAACCAACTTTACCTCAGTAAAGCAGGCTGGGCAGAATAGCGCTATGTACTTATCTTTTGCTGTTAAACTAAATAAAAATCTACATTATCGATGCTGTGAAAGGTCCCTTATGAGACTTAAAAATAGTCACATCAATCGTTCGCCGTTAGATTTCAGTTGCTGAACAACACTTCTGTGCATATACTGTAGCCCATTTGTAAAACAAAAAAAAATCTACATTAGCTTTGCATGACTAAAATAGTTTTGAAACATAACGTTACCTGTTTAAAAGAAATGCTCCAACCATGGTGTCATTCTTCGTCCAGCATGCAAAAGTTTCTTCAATATTCATTATCATTATTCAATATCAATTTTGATTCAGCATTAGGGCGAGGCAGTGGTGCAGTAGGTAGTGCTGTCACCTCACAGCAAGAAGGTCGCTGGGTCGCTCCTGGGTTCGAACCTCGGCTCAATTGGCGTTTCTGTGTGGAGTTTGCATGTTCTCCCTGCCTTCGCGTGGGTTTCTTCCGGATGCTCCGGTTTCCCCCACAGTCCAAAGACATGTGGTATAGGTGAATTGGGTAGGCTAAATTGTCTGTAGTGTATGAGTGTGTGTGTGAATGTGTGTGTGGATGTTTCCCAGAGATGAGTTGCGGCTGGAAGGGCATCCGCTGCGAAAAATTGTGTTGGATAAGTTGGCGGTTCATTCAACTGTGGCGACCCCGGATTAATAAAGGGACTAAGCCGACAATAAATTGAATGAATTTGTTTTTACTGCTGTCACTTGTGTCCACGTGACTGTGCATCGGCGGATCTGCATGAACAGAACTGTGCAGTTGTACAAATCTACATTTGCTGACAGACAGTTTGGGCTACTTATCAGAATTATGGTAATTATCGGCCTGACAATATTTAATTGGATGAACATTTTTTTAGTCTTGTGCTTTACCCAGAATATAAATACATTTAGATCATTTACTTTAATCATTACTATTGAAATGTGGAGAGACTTTCAACCAGCACAACACAAAATCTTTCTAAAGACCATCACCTACTAAGTTTAATTTAAGTGGACTGAACATAAAACAAGTTCGTTTTCCACAACAACAAAAAAAAAAAAACAGGAATTGTGTCGTTTCAGCTTATTTTAAATAATTAGTTTGAACATGCGTTTAACGTTTTATAGCATTACGTTAAGAAACACTTAACATCATTATGTAATGCATTATTTAATGTTAACTCATTATATATGGCAGATTTATTTGTTCTCTTTTTCTTTGAGCTGACCAATTAATATTAATATTTATCCTGCTCATCCTCAACACAATAACTATAATATCCCATGGTGCTCGATCAAGTCACTAACAAGCATGCATCATCTCTCAGAGCTGCTACTCCTGCACAATTCCTATACATCTTCACTTGTAAGCTTTTACGCTAAACATGCTAATCGCTAGCAAGGGAGTTTTTATCCCAGCATGCTTCTTGCCTGATAAAGAGGCGAGACCTGAACTTGATGCCCATTGTTTAATTACCTGGGACATTTTAATGGCTCGTCAGAAAATGGTGAAATATGACTAGAGGCTAACTGATCCAAAAATACCCATAAATCCCCGACCAGGGAGCCGCTGGTAGGGTCTATGGGGGGTAATCTATAACTCTGACAGGTTGGATAAAGGAAGAACAATTAAAATAATGAGAGGGCTGATTAATCTTTACATTAAATATTAAAAGCTCCTGGGGGGGTGGTCATCCTACACGTGAGCAGTGATAAATGTCTGATATATGACTGTGTGTATGTGAGAAGGGTTCATGTTTAGCACGGCTCATTCAGCTCTGTTTGCAACTGTTGATTTTTCAGCAACTGTAAAACAATGAACTTTAATGTGCTAATCGGTGTATTTAATGTGTAAACCTTCTTTTGTTTGTCTGCAGATCAATCTGACCCTCAATAGATTTTTCAACTGCTTTTAAAACAACTAAATAATAATAAAAAAATAACTTGCCAAAGACAAAAGGTGTGTTTTAACAGTGTACTAAAAAGTTTTTCCCTTGTTTCCACTTGTGTTGTTATCACTGTGATCCCCATTAACACTGATCTTTAGAATGAACTAAAATGTAATACAGCATTGACGGAACAAGTATACGTAAATAAATATTGTTATGATCACCAACGATCGAGCAGTTGCAGAACTACAATTCAGTCGCTGAACTGAACTACAACTACCAGAACTCTTTGCACTCATACACTTCTGCCACAGCTGACAATAGACCCTTTTCACAAGACTGTTATAATGCATTTAATGTTTTTTTTTTTAGATAAATCTGTTACATTTTTTTTTACAGTTTTCAATATTTAAATTTTATTTTTAAAATATGAACAATTATATGCATTTTTGCGTCAAATTACCAAAAAAAAATTACAGCTTATGCTAGGTGTTTCTAATGCAGTTGAGTGTAAATTTGACATTATTCTCTCCTCTAGCTGTCGTCATCAGTCTACACTATTTTCTTCCTTTTCCTGAAAGTCTTGATAACAACATTAAGGCATTTATCTTTTATTATTTCAGCAAAGAGTAAAACAAAATTAGTTGTACTTTTTCATTCACTGCACTCTAAGTTTACCCAACTATGACGCCTTCCGCCACTGAGAAACATGGAAATGTCTATAATCCAGGCATTGAAACACACATACACAGCCGTAGCTCATCTTCACAGATTTTATGGAATTTTTATACACCTCACTTTCACATACACAATGCTGAGTCTTGTTTTACCCCGTTTAGCACTACAAAGCATTTTTCCTTGTTTGTCTTGCCGTGTTTTGACCCTTGTTTGACTTGCTGCCTGTCTTGACCATTTCTGTTAATGGCTACACTTTGGATTACCTACATGCTCCTGTTTGTGCCTGTTTTTGACCATTGCCTTCACAATTATTATTTAATAAACTGCACATGGATCTCCAATGTCCAGTGCCCTTACATTACAGATATCACTTTTTTTTTTGTTGCAAAAATTACATTTTGTAGTGGTGCTTCAGCAAAGAAATTAATTAAAGGTATTAATTCCCACACTGTAGAGTTGAAGTTTCATGTGATTTAGTGAAGCGGCGAGTTCCAGACTGGCCTGCAGAGATAATGGGTTTGAATCCAGGAAGATTTAGATGTAGATGTTAGTTTTTAATGTCTCTGTTCTTGTAACATGTTTTGTTTTAACATTGGTCTGACATCCGAATGAACAATTTGTGAATAAGTATGTCTTGTTTTGGTCATAAAACAGTACCATTATTAAAATACATCAGGTCGTAATTTCAGAATATTTATACAAGTTTTCCATCTCTGTCAGTTAAACCCAGCTTCGCCAGGTCTTAAAACACTTCTGAAATGACTGATGCTTTGAGTCACATGAGTCACATTAACTGTTGTTTTGAAACACTTTAGTCACGTGACAAATGTTATATGGACTACATATCCTGTCATGCACCACTCACACACAGAATGATTAAACACTCACACAGCTGGGTACTACTCAAAGATTGATTACAAGGAGAGTGCTGAGCCTTGTTTATCTGTACTGTGAACATTACGACGTTTCCTTAGCCTTGCCCTGCCTTGCCTTTTTTTGACCCTCGCTTTGTTTTGTTTGTTTGTGTTGCTTTCTGCCTGCCTTTTGGCCATCCACCTGTTAGACCATGACTCTGGATTTGCCTGTATACATCTGTTTGCCCCTGTGTTGACTGTTGCTTGCCTGACCATTCTATGTTAAATAAACCCTGGATTTGGATCTGCACTCTGTTGTCCAGCTTCCTTATATTACAGAACCAAAATAATTGATTTTATTTTCTTTGACATTTTTGCATTTATGTGGAAAAAAGCTTTGTTATGGATGTGACATGAAATTGGCACTAGTATGACATTGCTAAATCAAATATAATTATTTGAAAATATTCACAGAAATCTTTTTGATTATGTTAACAGTGTTTTGAAATACAAGCCTACACAAAAAAACTTGAAAGGCTTTTGCACTTTTGAAGAAAACATATGAACCTATGATAGTCTCACAGTTCGGTTTGATTATAATCATATACGATTATCATGCCATCGATTCGGTTCTATTTAATATCTCGGTGCATCATGGTGCATTGACGATGTTTTGCATACACAATTTTATATTGTACTTCACAACACAAGAAGTATTTTTATTAAAAAAATAATTGTTACATACATTTAGTAGGTCTTTGTTTACAATCTTGTCCTTTAATACTGTCAGAGATGCGTAATAACCAGTAAGGATCTATCACTAAACCGATTCAAAATTGCAATGCGATGCACCGAAAAAACAATTATTTTTATACCCCTAATTGCTATATTTAATTTTTATATATTTTAGCAATGCATATAAATTGTGCGTACTATTAATACTTAGTTGTAATTTTAGTAGTAGTAAAAATGTACATTATAACACTAGTGAATCTATGCATTAAAATATATATCATCCATATATTTGCATGAATTGCTTTAACATTGGCATGCATTTTGCATTAGACTAACTGGAACTTGTAGTATTTACTCTTTTTTTTTATCATATTTTGTGATATCATATCCTGTATTTGGTTCATTAGGATGTCTGGTTCATTTTCAAGTGGGCCGAAATCCATATTTCCAATTGTTTGAGTTCATGGTTCAGAATGCAGCATTTAATAAAATGAACTGCACTAACAGAACAATTACACCAGAGTTCACTTTAATTGAACCAACCTTTCAAGTGTGAACACACCCTTTGGGAATCGAATGGAAATCAGTGTGGGTCAAAATTGATCTGCATTCAAGATTGTACCCATTTTTTTGTTAACACAACAAGAGGGTTTAACTGCACATAAAGAGTGCTGATAATGTGTTGGTTTGTGTCTGAATGGATATTTAGGGGGTTTAACCGAGCTGCAGCCCCTCTGGCAAGTGAGAAGGGCTCAGGCCTGTCATCTGCAACAGCAAACACTGATTCTAAATGGACTGAGAACAGAAACGCTTTAATAAAGCCGAGGCGGAAAACTCACCTCCAGACTGCGCCACCCGTCTCTCACTAACCCGTGAAATCGAGTTCACCTCTGAGGATGGATGTGAGCCTCTTGCATCTTTCTCGTTCATCCGACACACACGTGCACACACACACACACACACACACACACACATACACACACACATTATGCCCTGAATTACATACTTGCTTCTCTCACAGGAACTTCCCTTTCATTTGTCTAGTCAGAAGCATGCAGGAATGTGACAAGCACCTCTGGCTTATTTAGTTTTTCTTCATTCATCCTTTATTTACCCTTATGCAGTCTTCCTCTGGAATTGTCTACTGTACAAATGGTGTGATGTGTACAGTACATTGTATGGTGTGATTACACTAGATTTTTTCTTTCATATACTGTAGAAATGGCCCTAATAGCTGCTATAACATCACCTTTTACATTATGTGCTTCCCAAGTTTGGCTTGGAATGAATCAATAAGGTCAGCAAAGGTTGTTGGTGAGTTCAGCACATCAAACATTTAGCTTCATTGCACACAAACATGAAGCAGGCCATTTCAGTTGCTGCTATTTGTTGTTTGTTGCACATTTAACAGCAGTGTTAACTCGCAATGGGACAGATAAAGGAATTTCAGCTTGCAGAGTGCCAAATTCAGATTGAACTGTGATCATTCATTGAGGTACTGACCTAGAAAAAATGGAAAATATATGTAAAAAATATATTTTAAAATTAATTGTGATAAATAAGGAACAAATCATGCAAGGTTTTTTCAGGTCAGCATTATTTATTTATTTATTTATTTAAACAGTTAATATGTTATCTTAATGTTAATGTTAGTATTCAATTTTTAAAAAATTGACTTATCTTGCAACTCTGAGTTTTTTAATCCATTCAGCTGAGCGCTTTTAGCTTAGCTTAGTATAGAGCATTGAATCGGATTAGACCATCAGCATCATGCTCAAACAAGACCAAAGAAATTCAATAATTGAACTATTTAAAACTCGACTCTTCTGTAGATATCAAAACCTTTTGGTAATTTTTGATTGAGATGCTAATGGTCTAATCTGATTCAATGATCTATGCTAAGCTAAGATAAAAGTGCTCTTGCTAAGCTAAAAGTGCTTTGTTTATTTAAAATTGATCATTGGTCAGAGATAATTTTTAACCCCGGTATAGAATTAAACAATTAAGTTTTACCATTTTTTAACCCATTATACTGAGCACTTTTAGCTTAGCTTAGCTTAGCTATGAGCATTAAATCGGATTAGACCATTAGCATCTTGTAAAAAATGACCAAAGAGATTCAATAATTGAACTATTAAAAATTTTACTTTTCTGTAGCTATTAAAACTTTTTGGTAATTTTTGATCAAGATGCTAATGGTCTAATGTAACTCAATGATCTACGCTTAACTAAGCTAAAAGTGCTTAATTTATTTAAAACTGATTAATTTTCAACCCTGGTATAGAGATAAACAATTGAGTTTACCCGTTTTTTAATCTATCCATCTGCATGAACACTTTTAGCTTAACTTAGCATTGAGCATTTAATCATATTAGACTATTAGTATCTTGCATAAAATTGGTCAAAATATTTTGATAATTGAACTTTTTAAAGCTTTAATCTTCTGTATTTATGAAAATGTTTTTGGCATATTTGATCGAGATGCTGGTCTAATCTAATTCAATGATCTATGCTAAGCACTAAAAGTGCTCCCTCCAGAACCTGAGATCGGCTGGATGGATTAAAAAAATAGTAAAGCTTGATTGTTTAACCCTAGGGTCATTGTAAAATGAGCCTATTTTCAAGTTGTTTTTGTTCTATTGACAAGCAGGATTTTTAAAATATGAAATGCATTGATTTATTAAAACTGTTTTCATACAGTAATATCAAGCCAAATTTTGTTTTGTTCTTATGAAAATAGATTTATGTGTATGGAAGATGATGCTGCTGAATCATAGTTTGGTCTTTTGCATTAAAACATGAAGAAAAAAAATTGACTAGTCAACCAAAATGATGCAGAATTGTATTTGCAAGGTAAAATGCACACCGAATTATAATCCCGAGTTTCGGGCTTTACACAGCAGCTAATTAAATGAGCATTTCGGTGGCACGAACATTTAAGGATGACACTTCTCGACTAATGACACTTAAGTCAACTTCAGACGCCATGTTCAGAAAGAGAATGCACATTTGCAAAGGCACCATAATTACAGCCATTCGGTAATATAATGATATACTGTGGGATTCCAATGAAAACAGGATGACAGTCTTACTACCGCCAACGATGGCTCGATTTCCACTTTAATAACTCACTAAATCCACACAGCTTCGGAATAATTATCATAAAACACGGTTTTCATCTGCCTCTATAAAGCTAGCACAGGTTGTTTTCCTAATTCTGAAGAAAGCCGTGGATGGTAAACCAACAGCGTTTCATGATCGGAGATGCATCCCGCCTTACGTCTCGCTCTCCTTGCTTAAAATGATAAATTTTAACAACATGCTTTACACCCTTGTTACTTTTTATTGTATATTTATGTTTTAGTAAATCAACTCAAACTGGAAATAAACCAAGCTGTTGTTGGTAATTATTCACTTGTTGTTGATTTTGTTTTGGTGCTTTATTTTCACCCTTTTACGACAGGCCGTATTTCATTTCAATCTCCATCTCTCCCCCCACTTCCAGTCAATGGGGTGCTTTGCCTGTTTTAATATTCAATGTCCCTCATGTTCAATTTGCATCAGACGTCCTAGTGTCCCATTTCCCAGAATCCTCTCTAGCCGACATAAATTGGGTGCATGTTGCAGTGGAATGACAACACTAGGGTCTTAATGGAGATGTCTATTAGCTGTATATTCAATCTTTTCACCCAACAAACACATTATCAAAAAGGCAAAACCGTGGTTATGAAGGAGTCGCCATAGCAAATCTTGTTTCATGTTCATTTGAGCCAGAATGAAGAGGATTTAAGTTGCATTGGCGAGTCAGTCAAGCCTGCGTGCTTCATTCTAGTCATTTTTCTTCTTTCGGGGCCTCTTCGTCATTCGCCGCATGTGTCTGGTGTAGTTCTAGCAGCGCATTGTATTATTTATCTACTGGGTTGGTTAAAGTCAGAGTCCCCAGAGTGGCCTGGCATTTGGGAATCCTCATTAACATTTGCAACATGTGGTTCAGCAGGGCTCTGGTTGAGAGTGCAGTGCTGCTCTGTGCTCTTCAATAACTCTGCAGCTTGCTATGGATAAAGCAGCTATTTACTGCTTACCTACAGCTAGATGAGATGAAGAACCTAAGGGTTGGTAGTCACTTGTTTTTTTTTATTTATTTATTTATTTTTTGTACAAATGGTGGTGAAAGGAAAAATGTGTAGAGGTACAGTTATCACAAAAATGACAATTTATGTAAAGGGTGGCATGTAGTAAAAGTAATATGAAGTAAAGGTAATTATATAAATAATGTATTTATATAAATGAAGTAAAATAAATTAAATAAATGCAATGTAAATAAGATGATAGATTAATAAAGACTGACATTTAAAATATATAATAGTCTTTATAGTTGTTTAAGGAGATAAATCATACATTTTTGTAATTCATATTGTAGACTGGCATAATATTGTGCAAAGGCTGACATATAAAATAACAGATAACCAGATAATAATCAAATTTATATAATAGTTCTGTCTGGTTCTTGAATCTGATCTGGCTGATATCTGTGCAATATTCTACCAGTAACAGCACTCGTCCAGCCTATTAATCCTTCACCCTTGTGTATTACTCCGCCCACATACAGCCACAAGCACAGGACACTATATAATTTGACAAATGTTGCTGCTGTTACACCACACAATGTATTTTTGAGGCTTTTTAATCGAGATTGTAGTTGTTTAGATTGCAATTATGCAGTTTTTTTTTTTTTTAAGCATAGTGCCAATTTTAAATATTTATAATTTCTGAAAGACACCGCATCGGTTGCCATTAGCCTGTCATTGAGCAGACCAAAGACGATGTCCATCCACAAGATGGTGACAGAGACTGCATAATAAGCTCTTAGAAGATAAAACTGCGTAATTTTTAAATACAGCTTATTAAATCATTATTAAACAGGTAAGTGATATTCTAAGTCAATCTCCCTCTTTTGTATGTTGTAGTGCTGTATTTATACCATATGATTGTAATGTACTGAGTGTGAGATAGGACTTGCATATTAGAAATGTGGTGTGTTGGTAGAAAGAAAGACGAAAAGCCTGCATGTGTTTAGCGCTTTTCCTTATCGCAAACACAATAGCAATCTGGTTGTGACTGTGCAGCTTTTTTCGGGTTAATTCTTGACATATCCTGATTGCAACAGAGAAATACTGTAGAATCCAATAGACTGTAATACTGTTGGGAGATATCTCTGTCATGTCTTGTCATGTTTAGCCTTATAATCTTAAAATGTCAGCAAAATCACCTGTTTTATCTTCACTTTAGACATTACGCTAGAGAATCATTCAAATACTAGCTCTAGAGTGACGTTAGTGAATTAGTAACAGTTTCTGTTGTTCTGACGTTAGCAGCAGATGTGGATGAATGTCAGAAGAAAGTAGTTCCTCGTACAAAAGGGTTTTTAGACTCTCCATGTTTGAATTTCTTTTTTACACGATTACACGATTGTGCCGTCAAACTGTTTTATAAACGCAAAATCACACTTGAAGCAGTGCGATGTAGCTGTATATCGTCACGCATGCCTCCCACCAGCGCTGATATACAGCCACATCGCACTGCTACGAATGTGATGTTGCTCATATATCAAGTGATGGGGTAAATTTCTGTCTTCCAATCCATTCCAGCAAGGATCAACGTCTTTGCTTTTTCTCGTTACTTTATTAATATGATTGTTTGAATCAGTTTATAATCTTTAAAATGATTTTGACTAATATATAAAGTTAAAACTTCTTATTCTGTCTTATTCATCTGATAGACTGGTCAGTTTTGTGTTAAAACTGTTTGTACCCCTATACAAGGTTTTTGAGAACAAAAATAAAGAGGAATATGCTAATTTAACGTGTATAATGGCAATACTTTACACACAAAAAATTTATGTACATACATGCACTGTATTTGTAAGGGACTTGAATGTACACTTGAAATCAGATTTAATACCCCAACATTCACCCACCCCCTCCCTTTTAATATATATTTTTTTATATTTCACAAATGATGTTTAACAGAGCACAGACATTTACACAGTATGTCTAGTAATATTTTTTTTCATGTGGAGAAAGTCTTAGTTGTTTTAATTTGACTAGAATAAAAGCAATACAATTTTTTGCCTCTTTACGCTATTTTTTCCCCCAAAATTAACCTAGTTAAGCCCTTAAACTTTACGCTGTATAGAAGTGTCTTAGAAAATATCTTGTAAAACATTTATTTATTTATTTATTTATTTATTTATTTATTTATTTGTTTGTTTATTTTTTTTAATTTTTTTATGTATTTATTTATTTATTTATTTATTTTTATCAGGAACCCACATTAGCCACAACCAAGGTAGTGGCTATTCTTCCTGAGGTCTATCGAGCATAACACAAAATTGCATTAATCCATAACAACAAAACCAAGTAAAAATATTAAAATACAATGTGCTGTCATCATGGCAAGTATAAAATAAATCAGTTATTAGAAATGAGTAATTAAAACTATTATGTTTAGACATGTTGAAAAAGAAAAACTACTCTTTGTTAAACAGAAATCGGGGGGGAAAAATTAACGGGGCTAATAATTCAGGGGGGTTAATAATTCTTACTTCAACTGTAAATTGAGCTTTTTAAAAAGAAAAGAAAAGTATGCATTTTGTTTTAACTATTTTATTGATGCTGTTTGTATAATCGTATGTGATTCATTCTTAGATCTAACTAATAGAGTTCTCTAACTCAACTCACTGACTCGCTGGACTTAAAAGTTCAGTTGAGACCAAGATTATAATTGAATTTCTCATAAAGCCATCACAAAATGTATGAGTCATATGAGCCATTTTTATGATGCGTCTACAGTATATTTTGCAAACTTTACAGCAATGAGCGCTAATTGCGTGCAAATAAAAAGTTGGCAGTATAGTTTCCCTTTGTTGTTCCTCAGAACAAACAAAAAAAGATGACAAGTTTTTTTCCATTTTCAGACGCACTAATCCTTTAACAAAAGCCCAAACTACAGCAAACAGTCTGTCTGACATCAATCTCGAGCGTATGCGAAAGCAAACATACAAGGCACATAAATTCCCAGCCAGAGATATGAGGTGAAACTCCATACGGAACAGGAACATTAGCTCTCACAGCTTTCATATATTGACCCAGTATGAAAATCAAATTACAGCAGGCTGTTCAAGGCTTAATATTTATGTCCAGACTCTCTATTCGGGCTCCCTGTAGGAAGAGTTGATGAGCTCCAGCTTGTCTGTAATTGAGAAGTGTTTCCAGGTCAGTGTGTGTGCCACTGTGCTCTGGTGTGTGTGAAAGGGGATATTTACTCTGTGAATGGGGGATGAATGGAGTTACAACTCTATTTACCAAAGCCTGTATAAGCTGCTCAACTAATCTGCTTCACAAAGCCAAGTAGAATCCGAAAGGATTCAGGCACAGCATTACAAAGTTAAATTGTTCTTTTATGCCGTGCCACTGCCCTGACCATTTTTCATTCTTTCTCTCCCCTCTCTTACAACCTGTTCTCATCCTCTGCTGACAAGATGTAGAAGCACATCCCACCATCCGAGCAGTGTTATTCTTCCCATTTATCCTTCACTTCTTCATTCACGCACAAGGACCTGATAGAAAGCATTATTCAGTCTTCTGATCTTTAAAACATGGATTGCTAAATCAATTCAGCCACAGTTTCTGACACAGAGCTTCCTTTCTAATGGAACATAAAGCTCTTTTGGCCGAAGGACTTTTATTTTTCTCCGTTTTGTTTTGTATTTCATCTTCTCTTATTTATTTATTTTCGCAGTCTGCTATTATGCGGAATGATTCATTCGCTGCCAAAGCTGCATTTTAATCCATTGCTCTTATTTGCTTTTTTGTATTATTAAGTTTTGTCCCGGTGATGTCATTGGCAGTTTTAAGTATTCTAACTAAAGGAATCTATAATATCTGGAAAAATCTATTCATTAGCATTCCCATTCATCTTAATGGCACTTGCTTGGCAGGCGCAGGAAAACACAAGAGCCACAATCTGAGATCTGCCATCTTTTTGCACATGAACCATGAAAAACTTTCACCCCTGCATGTTAGGTCACTAGAAATACGTCATCCGTTTAATATAAGACGGAATCATAAGTCTCTATTATTTATTAGGTTTTGTGTTCCTGAAAACTTACTACTAAGAATTTATACTATTATAGGATTTTATTATTAGTTAATATTATAATTAGTTTGCTTTTCAATCTGGTTGTTGAATAGGATTAATCAAGCAGCAAAATACCATGCAGGTTACATCCCAACAAGCATTTTTTGTAAGTTGAAAATAAACCAGACATCTAAATATGGACAGGTTGGCTAAAATAGGGCTTGTGAAGTCTGCCTAATCTGTCTGTTTCTAGTAAGTTTAGTTTTGGGCCATTTCAGACTTCTATTAGATTTTCACTGACTGCCCAATTTTAGCCAAGTTTTAGCCAAGCCTAATATTTGGGTGGAAAAACCATTCGTGAATGCACAGTGGCAATTATGATCAATCAAACAGTCAGATCTGCCCACAATTTTGCTGCCCAAAATTGTAACCATACAAATGCAATCATCGTTAGACCAGTAGGTGGAAACTCGTGATTGTTTTGTGGTCATTCATTCATTCATTTACCATTAAAATTAACTGTAGGTGGTGACATGGGGCTGAGCCATTAAATAATTTGTACTAAATATTAATACTTAAATGTGCCATGTTTCATTTAACTGAGTCACTCTTTCATTCATTAAGAATCTGTTTTTATGGTGTGTTGAATTCATATCACATTTTTCATAAAAATGACTACTATGTGGTGACGTACTGTACAATAACATACATACTGAGCCCCTAAAACAATTTTTTTTAAAACACTATTTTCATAAATGAGAGATTGAATCTTTCATTAAACCAAGAAATTTTATAATTTATGAACAGCTACATGTTTGTGATATTGTATTTACCATAATTACGGGATCTGCTTCAGATGCGCTTGCATCATATTAAAGTTCCGTAATTATGAGACTCCAGCATGTAAAGAGAGTTTATATCCTTAATAATCCATTAAATCCTTAATGAAACTTGTAATAACAACAAACCGGGGCTTCATGATTGTGTGTTGTGTAATCTGGTTGTTGGATTTCATAGCTGAGCTGTGCATTAAGGTGTGGTCATGTTTACCATTGCTGGAAATAACCTCCTGGCTGAAATTCAGTCTGAAATTAGTCAGAGAAGTTTTAGGTGTAAGATTTCTACACTTTCCGGTTAATCAGACAACTTTGCCAAAACTGCTTGATTTTGAAAGTGACTTCTGTGTGAGATTTAATTGACCAGTGGTGGAAAGAGTACTGAAACATCTTATTTAAGTAAAAGTACCATTACTTGCCTAAAAGTGTAGAGCAAGTAGAGTAAAAATATCTGGTGTAAATATTACTCAAAGTATGAGTAGACCTTTCAAAAGTACTCAAGAGTAGTGAGTAGTGAGTATTATGCAGTATAAAGCTGATGCATTTGCATGTAATTTGTAGATGTGTGTAAACGTAACATTCTGTAATGCAATTTAATTTAGCTATTGCCCAGCAGGCACACAACCTCAAAAGACATTAATATTAGGTTAGATTTAGGTTGTGTTGTCAGGTGAGCAAAATTCAATGTCTAGTCAGTGTCTAAGGACAATGCTACTTTGATGTCCAATAACAAAGTCAAATTATGTTGATATTTGGTTGATTTTAGGTTGTGTTAGAAAGTGACTAAAATCCAGCATCTCAAACCAACGTCATATTGCTGTAAAATGCTGACATTTATTTGTCATGGATGTCAACCAAAATCCAACTTCTGATAGATGTCATAGTGGTAAAGTCCACACCGTGTCAAGCTGTAACATCATTAGATATTGATATTTGGTTGATTTTAGGTTGGACAATGACGATGGCCTGACATTGCCTTCTGACGTAAACTCGATTTTCATCTCCAAACAAAATGCAATGTCCCCACATACTATGTCAATCTGACATCATGTTGACGTCCTGTGCCTGCTTAATGTTTAAGGCCATTTTGCTTATACAGTAAACATATGTCATCTTCTCATCAGTGACATGCATCTAAACAGTTTCTGGGTCAATAAGTGTAAAGATTGTGGACATCATATTGGACACTTTTAATGCTTCCAAACAATTTGCTGCAATTAAAAATCGCCTGTGTCTTGAGGTAGTTTATTATAATGCCATTTACCTTCTCTGTGCAATTTGATTAGACAGGAATCAGAGAAAAAAATTAAGTGTTGACTGCTGGTTGAAGGAAAGAAGTGGAGTAAAAGTACCAATACTGCACTACAAGTACCAATTTTTAAAACTACTTAGTAAATTACAATTCCTGAGAAAAACCAATCAGTTACAGTAGTTTGAGTATTTGCAATTTGTTACTTTACACCACTGACATTGAATACATGCAAAATATAAGATACTGTATGTAATACCAGTTTCTTGTTTGTTGAGTTTGTATTACTATACAGACAATTACAGATTTAGAAGTCACAGTTTAGTGAAGTTAATGAGTTTTTCTACTCCTAGTACTGCATGTGTTTATTTATTTGCCTGTTTATTAATTGTGATCTAAATTGCTATCTTTTGATAAGTTTAATACTTATTTAAACACAATCCTTTTGAATCTTTAATTTTTAAAATTAATTTCTTTATGATTATGTTAATCTAACTTTATTTTATCCATTTGCCTCATGTAACTGTATGCTGATTTATCTTTATAACTACAGTTGAAGTCAAAAGTATTATCCTGTGATTTTTTTTTTCCAAATATTTCTCAAATTATGTTTAAAAAAAGCAATGTATTTTTCACAATACTTCCCTTAATATTTTTTTCTTCTTCTGGAGAAAGTCTTATTTGTTTTATTGTGGCTAAAATGAAAACTGTGTTTTTTTGTTTGTTTTTTTTTTGCAGAACAAAGCATTGTTATACAATGATATGCCAAATTACCCCAACTTGCCTAATTAACCTAGTTAATAATAATAATAATAATAACAATAATTCCTTACATTTATATAATGCTTTTTCTAGACATTCAAATCGCATTACTTGTTGGAAGGGGATTACCCCATCCACCACCACTACCACCAGTGTGCAGTATCCACCTGGATGAGGCGATGGCAGCCATTTTGCGCCACACCGCACGCCACACACCAGCTGATGGGTGGAGAGTATGATGAAGCCAATTATGATATGGGGATGGTTAGGAGGCCATAATGGACAGAGGCCAGTGGGCAAATTTGGCCATGATGCCGAGTTAAACCTCACTACTCTTTTCCGAAGGACATCCTGGGATTCTTAACGACCAAAGAGAGTCAGGACCTCGGTTTAACGTCTCATCCGAAAAACAGATCTTTCGTTAAGTTAATTATTTAATCTTTCGGAAAGTTAAGCCTTTAAATTACACTTTAAGCTAAATAGTATCTTGAAAAATAGTGTGCACGGTCATCATGGCAAAGATAAAAGATAAAATTTTCCGTTAAACAGAAATTCAACAGCATGCTACACAATTTACAGTCAATCTGAACAGCTGTAATAAATGTACATGACATGCAATTACACCTGTCACCTGTCAGACGCCTTGTTTTCATCTGCCCACATGCAGCAGACCTTTCATACTTGAGATATAACATTTGTTATCGCACTGTTCTCATCATACATCAGCCAATGGTTTATTTATTGCTGTGTACGAAACAAAATAGCTGGGCAAATAGACTTTAGTGAGATGCTATTTTCTTTTTGCTTGCGACATCAAAGTAGTCCGAGTGATGGTTGTTTTATTGTTGTTGTGTTGTTGTTTTTTTCCTTCCTCCATGGCACTCTTCAGTTCGGTGTTATTTATGCCTTTTTACCGTCCAAATAATTAATCAGCTCCAACACAACAGGAAAAGAAACAGCTTTTAATTACTTATGATGAAATAACAAATTATGTTGGCCTTGTTCCCAAAAATACTGGAGCCAGTGCATGGTAATTCATTACAGAGAGAGAGTCAGAGAGAGAGTGAGAGAGAGAGAAAGACTGGCGGCTGAGATATGAGCTCTGTTCGGATTAAATCGATACACATGCCTTGTTCATGTGTGTTTTGGTGTGTGTCTGTGCTATTGCGTGAGATCCTGTTAGATCCATTTTTACCTGCTCAAAAGGTTGAATGTCAGGCCGCGGTGGACACTGATGCAGTTCCATATCAACAAACACTAATGCGTTAGACACCAGCGATGAACACTTATAAATGAGCTACATTTGTCATCATTCATCCATAGTTTTAATTACTTTAACATTCACACTCAAACACAATGCACTTTTTGTGTGTGAAATTTGACAAATTTGAAGCGAAAAACCTAGTAGGATGTCTGCGAGGTTGCCAAGTCTGCCTACAATGAACAAATAATTAAAATAAAAACATGCATTCTGTTTTCCAAGAAACCTTCCTTGGCTTAAATGACATTAATTTCACCTTGTTTGATCTTTTGGTGTTCAAAAAAAAGTCAACATTGTGTAAAAGTGGTCCAAATCTGTGGGAAAACTGTAGACAAACTCATTGCCTTGCTTCTTGCTGCCTACACAGCTGCCTTTAAAAGTAGCATCCTAGGTGTCATTGAAACCATGGCATGAGCTATGCCTGGATTAAATTGATAGACATGCCTTGTTCATATGTGTGTGTGTGTTGGTGTGTGTCTGTTCTATTGCATGAGATCCTGTTAGATTCATGTAACCTGCTCAAAAGGTGAAATGTCAGGCCGCCGTGGACACCATATCAAAAACACTGATCCATTGGATCCAATGTATTCATTCATCCATTGTTTTAATTACTTTACAATCACACTCAAACACAATGCACTTTTTGTGTGTGAAATTTGACAAATTTGAAGAGAAAAACCTAGTAGGCTGTCTGCAAGGTTGCCAAGTCTGCCTAAAGTAAATAAATAATTAAAATAAAAACATCTATCCTGTATTCTGTAATCTGTATTCCAAGGAACCTTCCTTGGCTTAAATGACAACAATTTCACCTTGTTTGCAAAAAATCGATCAGTTGAATGTTAAGGGATAAAAATACAATTAAAAAAATCAACTTAAGGAATTTATGGCTGTCATTATGTATGTTATATACGTATTGCGAAGTTACCTAGTCGCAAGAGCATCCATATGAAATTGCAGTTTCAGTGCAGCTTCAAAAGTCTTTACATCCTGACTGGTGATCCCGGTGTAGAGGTGTAGACTTATGACAGTCCTGTGTTTTATTTAATTTAAGGTTAAGTTTAGGTTAGTTATAATGTGTTTTGCCCATCATCATTTCAACCTGTATGTCCTGGCGAGTGACGCTAGGGGGCAATTAGTAAGCAATACGTGAGCCGCAGGAGGTTTCACGCATTGATGAAGAAGTCACACTGCTAGTACTGAATCATAGATATATACATTAGATGTCGTCTGGCCTATTGTTGTCTATTGGACGGAATGCGTCAATAGCGCCGCCATCTTGCTACAGGGTAGCGCTCCTTTAAAATCAATGCGGGACCAAGGTACAGTGGAGGACTGTAGCCATCCAAAGCCAGAGATATACACATATACACATATATCTATAATCGTGAGTTTTCCTGGATGTTAGTATGTAATTTTTTTTTTCCTAATTACGAAAATTATAATTTTACATCACTTTTCTACATTGATGGATCAGTGACCCCACGGGCAATACTGACAAAAAGCTTGTGTTTGTGTGTACAGAAATGTACTATTCACCCTCCCTGTTAAATTTAATCTAATCCGTGTCCTGAAACACACCTCCTCTCCTGCTTTCACTTCTCATACTGACGGAGGGAGAGATTCGTTTGTGAATGAATCCCCGAACGACTCTTTCACTAACGTTAGCCGACAATAACACAAGTTTCTGGCAGCGCAGCATCTCGTTGTCATATTCTTTTGTATTGTTTGCTGATTTCATTCAACAAAACTAGCATAAGCCGAGTGTTTAGTGCAAGTTGGAGCTGCTTTGCCGTATGGTGAATGCAGACTGTTATCATCAATAACGTTACATGATTAGCACAAATGTTCAGAACATACAAAAACAGAAAAAAACTTAATATTACCTATGAAATGTTCTGCCTTTGTGCTTTGTTTTCTTTGTTTGCTCGTTACTACACCCGTAGACAGGGCTAAAGTCCCGTATCTTCACGTAATAACACTGTCTTGACTAGTGCGTGCGTGCGTGCGTGTGTCGTTATATTACAGATCGTGTGTTGTGACCAAAATAAACTATTATGCTTCCACCAGAAATCTCCACCTCTGGGTGTGCAACACTAGTCCAGTGTTATAGGTCCTCTAAACATAATGTTGAGATCGACTTGATAAAGGAACGTCTCTAATCACTTAACGGAAAGAAAACGGCACAGATGATGTGTAACATTACTGCAGAGCTGTTGTAAGGTGTTACAAAAGAAAAAATGCACTTAGGTAAGGGTGACAGATAAGAAGTTTGTTGCAACAATCATAATGAAATCCCTTACCTAGAGATTTCCCCTCCTCAGGGACACCTTCAAGTTAAATTACTTAAATTTCATGGTCACAGGTGGCGATTGTAAATGACGTCTCTTGCAGAAGAAGCGCGGTTGCCTGAGCGTGTAAGTCCGAGATTGCAAGCCTGAAAGCGCAAGTGCAAATTTGCAGCCAGACTCTATTGACACAGCTGCCTTTAAAAGTAGCATCCTATGAGTCATTGAAACTTCATAAAATAATGATTTGGGACACTCTGCTTACTCAATAAGTTGATGTTGCTATTGCCAAGCTAACGACACCGTAGACTAATAAGCATGAAAAATATATAGAGCACAAAAATATTGAGTAAAAGTAATCAATTTTAATGCTTTTTTCGTATCGAATGAAATATATGCTTGTTTACTATTGACATGTTTCTTTCTTCGCCTGCTGTCTTCTGATTTCTGCAGTCTTCTATTATGTAGAATGGTTCATTTACGGCAGAAAACAGCATTTTAATCTGTTGTTTTTGTCTGCTTTTATCATTAAGTTTAATGTGATGTCTTTGACAGTTTCAAGTGCTGTCAAGCAAGTGCATAGTAGTTTTTAGGGCTGTGCAATATTTATTTTTGTTACTAATGATGTGTGAGCTGAAATTATCAAATCATTCGATTAATTTTAAAAAAGACAAATATCTTGAGATTTCAAAAGGTTTTGTTGTGTGATGAACCTTATTAGAATGCAGTTAAAATGACTCTATAATTCAGGTTATGGGGTTAAAATATTAATTTTTTTTAGATTCTGAGTAGCAATATTAGGTATGGGCCAGTATAAGATTCTGACGGTATATAAACTTGTATAAAAATGTAACGGTTTCACGGTATTGTGATTACAGCACAATAAGTTATTTTAAATGTTTAGGTAGAAAACAACATTTTTCCACACATTGAACACAATTTATTTTATTTTAAGAAACATTTTAAATATTTTGGAACAGTAAAAATGTCAGGCTAAATCATTCAAATAAATCATTGACTTCTGCTGTCTTCATTAAAAATATATATAAATAAAAATACTTCTTGAAAAAGCATCTGGATATATTTTCTTTGCTTTGGATATAAAGTAAACTACTGCACTGTTCGGGTCTATAACATGCTTGAATGTTGGTGCATAAACGATTTTCTAATGTTTTTTGAATCAAGGGCTGACATTAGCTTTTGATGTGGGCAGTTCTTTTCTGCTGCAGATATTGTTGCCCTAAAAAAAAAAATTGTTAAAAAAAAATTTACTTATACAGATGAAGTCAGAATTACACCCCCCCCCTTTTTTTCCCCCCTATTTTAATATTTCCTAAATTATGTTTAACAGAGCAAAGAATTTTTTACAGTTTGCCTGATAATGTTTTTGTCTTCTGGAGAAAGTTTTATTTGTTATTTCGGCTAGAATTAAAGCAGTTTTTAATTAAATAAATAAAAATAAAAAAAACTACAAAAAACATTTTAAGGTCAAAATTATTATCCCCTTTAAGCTATATTTTTTTCTTCGATGGTCTACACAGAACAAATCGACATTATACAATAACTTGGCCACTAACCTTAACCTGCCTAGTTAGCTTGAATAAACTAGTTGAGCCTTTAAATGTCATTTTATGCTGAATACCAATGTCTTGAAAAATATCTAGTAAAATACTATTTACTGTCATCATGGCAAAGATAAAATAAATCAATTATTAGAAATGAGTCATTAAAAATATTATGTTTAGAAATGTGTTAAAAAAAATCTTCTCTCCTTTTTCTAATAATTGATATTGAATAAGAGTATTTTTTGCATAGATGGCATCATAAAGAAAGAACATTATGTAGAAATACTGAAGCAACATTCCAAGACATCAGCCAGGAAATTAAAACTTGGTCACAAATGGGTCTTCCAAACAGACCATGACCCTAAGCATACTGCCAAAGTAGTTAAAATGTGCTTTAAGGACAACTTAGTAAATATTTTGAAGTGGCCATCACAAAGCCCTGATTTCAATCCTATAGAAAATGTGTGTGCAGAGTTGAAAAAGCTTGTGCGAGCAAGACAAATCTGACTCAGTTACACCAATTCTGTCAGGAGGAATTGGCCAAAATTCTTTACACTATTGTGAGAAGCTTGTGGAAGGATACCCAAAACATTTGACCAAAGTTTTACAGTTTAAAAGCAAAGCTAAAATAAAAAGCAAAGATTCTGGCATTTAGCAAATGTAAATCATTTAGGTAATCCTAACAGACCTAAAATAGTAAATGTTAAGTATGATTTACCATCAGACATTTAAAAAAAATGGTCATCTTCCTTTTTTTTTTAGAGTGTATGTAAACTTCTGATTTCAACTGTATTAAACACACACACACACACACACACACACACACACACATAGAGTATATCTTAGGAACGGTATTACAGAAATTACAGCAGCTTTAAAACCTTGACTTTTAAAACCACGGTAGGCCTTGAAAGTGGTGTATCTTACTAATATATCAGAAGACACCAATTATTTATTCATTAAAATTGATCAGCATGGAGATGCCAATTGGTTTGTTGTTCTGATTTTTTTTATCTTTTTATACGAACAATAATTTATTAAATGCAAAAAAGTCATTCTCTTCATCTGAACAATAATTTTCAGAGTAAATAGTTTAAGCTGTTAAGTTGTTTAGACCATCTTATGTATTTTCAAAAGGAAAATTTGCATTTACTGTATAAACCACTTCCAATAAACAGTCTGTACCACAACATAATATAATAAATTACACAATAATCCATCTTCTGAGTTATTGTAATTAGTTCAATTGGATCACTGGTGGAGGCTTTTACAACTATTATACAGCTTGATACACATGCTGTTTTTTGAGGTGGAATATTTGGATACAGATAGTCGCTTGTTAAATTCTTTTAATTAATAATTAATTTACTAAGAAGGAACTTGCTGTTATTTTTTAGTGAGGATGTTAGTGCCCTATTTATTTAACAATGACAGCTCTTTTGTTGTTGTAGTTGCTTTCTGTATATAATTCTGAGATTGTCTTTTCTGAAAGATATTGACATTGAGAGGATATATCGTAATAATAACTATATTTTTGAAGCCTTCACCTTAAAATGCATCCTCCACAGTCAGCTTACCAGGTTTTGCAATGGGGCATTTGCGCTTATACACATTGGGTTCGGTGGATGGACACAAATACGCTCAGGGTTTTGTTGACATGCAGAGACCTCTGTTTTTCATTGCCACCCTGTGAGCCTGTTTTCAGGCAAGCGAAGCGAAATTCCTCAGAAATGAATTCTCACCGAGTCGGTAGTGAACTGGATTTCCCAGAAGGCTTCCTGCGTCTCCGGGTTTCAGTTCTACTCTTGACCACAGAGGGGAACACTCGGAATGAAATTAGACACTTCCCCGCTGAGAACTAAAGCGTGTCTCTGATAGACGGACACTGAGAGAGAATAGGAAAAGGAAGGTTAGATGCCATTTTTAGCAAATAGTTTATTAAAAAAAAAATGAAATAAAAATATTCTGTCATCATTTATTTGTACATCATTCCAAACCTGAATGACTTCTTCCACTATTTGTATTAAATTATAATAAATGGTGATTATGGCTTTTAAAGGAAAAGATCAACCTAAACAAGAAAAGAAAAATTACTGTCTACCTAAAGTGTTTTAAACCCCTTATAAGTGTTTTTCTTTTATTGAATGCAAAAGAAGATATTTGGAAGAAAGTTGAAAACCTGTAAACATTGACTTCCATTTATGACAAAACAATATTATAGACATCAATGGTTACATGTTTCCAACATTTTTCAAAAAACAAATTCTGTGTGTTTAGAGGGAAAAAAACTTATGAAGGTTTGAAATGAGTAAAGGGTGAACAAATGATGACATCATTTTTATTTTTTGGCTGAACAATCCCTTTAAGCTTCAAAATAGGTTACAAAAGCATAATAAAAGTGGTAAAAAAAAATACATGTTATCTCTACTGAAATCATAAAAGAGCTGATAAACTGACACAAAATATTATTTACAAAAAAAACTTTTTTCCTCCATGTTTATGACCAAAGCTTTTATATTAATGAGTGTAAAGTGTTTGTCACCCATTGCAAATAAAAGCTTTTATTACTTATGAGATTTTGCCTTATTTTTAGTCCACATACTTGACAAAAGTCTTGTCACCTATCCACCTATCCTATTTTTTTACTTGTCTATACACCTGATAAAACACCTGTCTTGTCATCGATCCCAGTTGTAAGACCAACAAATAATAACTTGACTTCTAGTTGATCATTTGGTATTGGAAGTGACTTCTATGAAAGGCAAATGCCTCTAGATTATTCTATTACCAAAGTAAAATATGATTGTGATTGCCTGTTGATGTTGCAATCCACTCTGCAGATCTCTTGCATGTTCTCATATTGTATGTATAATACAAACCATGATTTTTCCTTCACCAAATATGACTGATTTCTATTAGAATCTTGGGTCCATGCGGATTAAAAAAGGTCCTCAGCAGTATTTGTGATGATTGGGATGCTGTTTAACAGATGAATCATCAGAAAAATCTACCTTCTGCCTCTTTTCCAAATGATCAACTAGAAGTCAAGTTATTATTTGTTGCTCTTACAACTGGGATCGATGACAAGACAGGTGTTTTATCAGGTGTATAGACAAGTAAAAAAAGGTTTTCAGAAATAATTAGTCAAAATCAAGTGATTTATCTTATTTTATAAAAACAATCACCTAATTTTAAGCAAATAATACAAACAAACAAACAAACAAACAAACACAAACACACACACACACACACACACACACACACACACACACACATATATATATATATATATATATATATATATATTTTTTTTTTTTTTTTTTTTCTCTAGAAGTTAGAAAAAAACTACAGTAATTTTTTTGGGGGGGCTTTAAAAAATAAATTATTATTTTACAAACCATTTGTCAAGTTTAACTCAAATAGTTTAAAAATAGTTAAAAAACAGATGTACTGTATTTTTCGTCCTTATGGTTTCAACTATTTTGTTTTATATTTAACATTTTTACTAAATAAAGTTTTACTTTTAAACTCATTTACAATGCTTACTTTTATTCCAGCTTGAATGCAGGAGAGCAACCAGAATATTTCATCCTTCATCCTTTAAAAAAACATATAAAGGGTTGAGTAAATGATGACAGAATTTCACGTTGCGATGACCCGGATCTTTAAGAAAGAAAAGATTAAATCGTAATGAGAAAAGAGTCAAACAGAGGTAAGAAGAATAAAACAGGGATGTAAGTGAGTTGATAAAGAAAGAATGATCTGCAGAAAGCAAAGACATTTAGCTTCAGCGTGGCGGAGTGCTGCTTTTCAATAAACACATTAGCTCTATATTTCAGATTAATGCTTACAATTAAATGACACATAGGAACAACACTTTTATCAAGCCCCGTGGAAATGGACAGGGCACTATGCATATTTAATCTGAATAGCCTGCAATAGAAGCCATTACGGCCGTGTAATTACGGTAATGCTCTAACTGGCTCTTTTGTCCCGAGTGCTGCATTCACTCTCTTGGGCCCCGTGTTTGTTGGGTTGTGTGTTTTTCTGTGTCCAAAGAAAAGTTGCAGCATTATCATCTTTCTGTTTCTTTTTCTTCTTCCTCCTCCCTCTCAGTCCTCGGGGTGAAGTGATTTCTTACTCAACAGAATGTTTCGCTAAATAAGAGTCACGTACACACAGCCAAACCTGCCTATAGTTCAGTCCGTTTTAAATTAACAGTGACATCAGGCCTGTTTTCTCGCCAGGTCAGACCAGCAGAATGATTATCGTTCTTATCTAACTATCAGACAGAGTCGTTTCTAGTTGCAAAGAGTTAACGGGTGTGTGGTTAATGCATTGCTTCTTGCTTCTGTTGCAGTTTCCGTTTTTACACTTTTAATGTTCACTGTTTTAGAAAAAAACTGTATGCAGACAGATTGACTTAAACATTTTAGGCATACATATTTAGTTGAATTGACTTAATTCCACTTCAAATAGATAACTTGTACTTTTGCATTGGATATGTTATATAGTTTGACAATATTATTTGATATCTTAAAGATTTAAATGTAAAAAATAAACCAAGCTAATCTCCAATGTGATCTAAATGAACCAGATAAACAGAAGTCTCAGTTAGAAAAGTCTTTGAGTATTCTGTACTTATTTTCAGCCATGAAAAATACTTGTGGGTTTGCCTGAATAAATTCTGCAATTGCTTTTTACTTTTTTGTATGATTGTGTTGATCATCATTTTTGTTGCCTTTGTCTTGCAGTAATTGTTAACATGTGTCCTGTTATTTTCGAAGTGATATTGTTTAAACAAATTTTACCATTGTTGTGTTTGGCATGTTGATGTTTGTGCTTAAATTGAACCTATTTTACCCCCTTTTCAAGATTTAAGATGAGCCTTTTTTGTCTCCAGAATGTGTCTGTAAAGTTTCAGCTCAAAATACCCATCAGATTATTTACTATACCTTTCAGAACATAGGATTTTTAACTCTGAGCACACTGTAGCTGTTTGTTTCTTTTGCTCAGAACTGCAAAGATTTGGATCCTTTTTTTAACATTAGGAAATTTTAAATAAGAATTTTTTTTCTTTTTTAATTATATCACTGCAGTATGACTGTAAACAGACTATACATACACACAGTTCTGCCCAAAGCTTCCAAAAGTAGATTTTTATAATCATGTATATTTAACATGTACCTTTATTTAACATTAACCTTTAACATGTATATATGCTCAATTGCAGGATACTTACATGCTTTACACTTTAACTAGTCCCATTTACAGTTTAACACTCCTAACAATATTATTATTACTAATAATCAGGGCTTGACATTAACTTTTTTGATCACTAGCCACTGTGGCTAGTAGATTTCCAACATTTCCTGGCACTTGCTGTTTTCACTAGCCACAATTTTGTTTATTCATTCAAGTCTTTTCGGCTTATTCCCTTTATTAATTTGGTGTCACCACAGCGGAATGAACCACCCAGTTTTGTTGTTGGAACCAAATATTTTATTTGCATAAATTTGACTTTGACCTGCTAAAATTACCAGATTTAGATTTTGTGTTATGTCCACAAACCTCCTCATTCATTTAGCTTTTTGTGTGTTTTGTGTATGAGTTTGCTCAATGTGCATGAGCAAATGGGTTGTGTCACATTGCAATTAGTTTTGATTTCACATGACTTTTCAGGGTTCAAAATTAAGGATTTACCTCTGGCCACACCAAAAAATAAATAAATAATTATTTCTTAGCCACAAATTTTAAATAATGACTAAAAACAAGCAAAATATAGCTGTATACATGCACTTTTTAAATTAACAAAACTGTTCTTAAAAAAAGACATTAAAAAAAGAACTATTGTCATGTATCTAAATATGCTAAGTAATCTGTCAAAGCTAAAGGTCCCAGATCACCAGGTAACTACACATAAATGGGGAGTTAATTTTATATTAAAGCAATGTTATTGTTAATGTTATTGTAGAAAAAAAAAAAAGAAAAAAAAAAGGTAATTACAGTTTTTTACAATTGCTATGACACTTTTATCAATACATTTAACAAGTTTCCTAAACTCTTAACACAGTTAGCACAACATCCGTCTTCGTGGGCTATACAATTAACACATTTCTTGTTGTTTTGACACAAAATGCATCCAGTTAACACAAATTTAAAATGCTTTAACCTCTTTTACACACAAGCACAACCAAGAACAAAACAATATAATTTTACAGTCAAATTTACAAATGCTTTAACACAGTATGTCAGAACAGATAACACCATGTTCTAAACAGAAATTATATAGGATAAGGTCAAAGTGAACAGCTGTTCTAATTGTGAATTCAAACACAAATATATTCCCTGTATTTTATTTACAATTGCCAATGCGAAACATCATATTGCGATTATATAAATAAATAAACAAATAAATGTATATATACACACACACACACACACACACACACACACACACACACACACACACACACACACACACACACACACACACACACACATATATATATATATATATATATATATATTTATTTATTTATTTATTTTATACATATATTTTATACATATATATATATATATATATATATATATATATATATATATATATATATATATATATATATATATATATATATATATATATAGAAAGCACACTCATGTCTTGTTTTGGTTTTTCCAATCACATGATCATATGTTCTAATAGAGGACTCTTGAGGTTTTTGAAAGGAACATCAAAGAACTCTGTCACCAATACGTCCATGTAAGATTATGCAATACAGTCATTACTGTACTATACAAAGTGTTTTGCAGTAAACTACTCTTTAAACCTGGAGTTCATTAGTACATACAGTACATATACAGTACAGCATTTGCATACACTGAGTCTAATTACTTTCAGAGAGTCATGAAGTTAGAGGCCAATCAAGTACCACATGAAATTTTCAATGTTGACAAGGCTGGGGATGTCGCCGTAGGAAAAACATAATTGCCACAGTTACCGTGCCGGGCCACAGAAGATATCAAGTATAATTTGGATGAGAACATGTGGCAAAAGACCGGGCAGAATAGAAGATTACTTTGTTATTTTATTATAATTGTGGTGCTTTTTCTGTTTGCAGTGATGTCCTTCTGCAAAAAAAAGTCTGTACTGCAGAAATTCTGTGTCTGTATTTTTTTTTTTTTTTACATAAACTGTAAATTTTATAAAGCAATTTTTTTTTCTTCGTTTTGTATAGAATTTTTGCCGTAAATGAAAGAAAATGCATGCATTTACATAACCCAACGAAACAAAACTGTAACGAGACTTCAAATATAAGGGCAGAGCTGACACATAAACTAATGGAGTTTCTGTATTGGCAGCTGATGATAGTGTTTTTATTGTCAGTGTGTTCTGACTGACTGAATGTTTATTTTGGAAGAGAACATGTGTTTGTGTTTTGAACAATAATTTCATTTTGAAACATGATTGCAGTGTTTTGTTAGACATGATGTAGTGTGTTCGTTTATTATAGTATTTTGAAAAGTAGTTTAGAGGTTTAGTTTATAATGTGTGATTTTGAGCATGAAATTAACTGTTTTGCCAATTGTGTATTTTAGGTGTGTTGCTGCGTTAAGAGTTTAGCAAACTTGTTAAATGTATTGAAAAAAGTGTCATAGCCATTGTAAAAAACTGTAAACAGTTTACAAAAAATAACTGTAAGCAAAATAAAACCGGTAAAAACATACCACGTGTTATAGCGAAAGGATGATCACGCGCACACAGTTTATGTTAGGCCTATTAATATATCTGTTCAAAAAATAATTTGACCGCTGCTGTTTAAAAAAGGATATGTTTTAAAAAAAATCTTTAGCTCTTGAACGCCGCAGGACTGTGTGTGAACGATCATTGCTTTTTGTCCAGTCTATTTCAAAGAGAACCGATTTCACCAGTTGCATTTCCTTTAAGCATGGTTGCTTCACACTAGTAAACAGGAGCACACATGATTTTTAAGTCATCCCATCTCCTGTGCTCGTGAGTGATGATCTTCTCATTCCATATTCACCTGCTTTCTTTTGCTTGCTCGAACACAATTTGTTTTTTCAGTCATGCTGCTTCTCGGTTCTAAGATCACATTTGCACGAATATCGGGCCATTCTTATTATCAAATCCTGCTTTTAAGAAAACTACAATTTAAAAAATTATTTTCAACCGGCCAAAGTGGCTAGTGGTGGTGTCTGTCTTACCCGCCACAGCTGAAATCTACCCCCATTTGGCGGGTTGGTAATAATATTATAATATTAATATCTTTATATTATCACATCTGAACATATTCATTCATTTATTCGAGTGCACAACCAAAATAAACTCAAACCACCATAAAAACATTTTAAGCAAAAATAAATAAATAAATTGGGAAAACACCATTTAGTTATAATTTATTTTAATTTATGATGATCTTTGAAAAAAAAAAAAAAAACGATGGCCAGGGTAGCTATAGACATTTTTTTAAGCCCCTGTTGCTTTTCTTTCTTTTTTCTTTTTTTTTTTTTTTTTTTTTGGACTGAACAAAATGGTCCTCAAATCAGCATCTTAAATTTTCAAATAAATAATGCACAAATACAGACAACATTTTTTATTAAGTAACTTAAATTTGAAAGTTAACTATCTAAAAATAGTTAAAATATTGTGTTTGTTTATTCATTTATTTGCTTGTGGAAGCACACTAGTTGGTGTTGTTTGTGTGTCTGTGTGTGATCCAAATATTGCAGCAGATGCACTCCAGCAGCAGCATAGCTTGAAGCACAGTCACAGTACATGAAGGATTTGAAGGTTCTGGTGGAGTTCTGAGCTTATCTGAACCCTGCAGGTCTCCTGAATGTTCCTCAATCCTCTCATACATTACCATAACAAGGGCATATGAAGCAAAATAAGGTCCAAAAACATAAACGTGCTTACAAAAACAAGGAGTTTCAGAGCAATCTGTAATGTAAATTGGGAGCTCACCCTCTTTGTTATGGTAGACGGGCTTCATTTTGACTCAAAGGAAATTTAAATACCACTTTTTTTTCTTTTTTTTTTAAGAATTAAATGTTGCTTGTTTTTGTGTAATTCTGTGGCTTATGTTCTCTGTCTCTCTCCTGCAGGAATCAGACACTTCTGTGGTTGCAGTAAGACCCCAACAAGCTCAGCCACAGCTGTACATGGAGACCCCCAGCTGGGCAGGTGAGTGCATTTGTGGAGGTCAAGAACTAGATGAGAATCTAAACTTTGTTTGTTTGTGTGTGTACAAGCTGTCATTTTCTTTTTATTTTATTGAAACCAAAATTCATGACATAATTTAGTAATTTCACTGCAAGCTCATAGGGCAAAAAGTTGTGGTTCGACAGCTGAATGGTGCTGTTAGGAAGGCTTGGATTGATATTGGGTCTGACTGTTAAATTCATGGGGTGGATTTCATATTTTTTGCGCAATTTACATTTGCAGGCTTTTCGTCTCACTCCTAATATATCATTCTTATCCGCTGTATGTCTCAATGTCATTGTTGTTTCCCATCTGTCTGGGGTGTTTCCTCTTTGGATTAGTTACATTACTAGAAACCAGAATCCAACAGAGATAAGTCTCAGTCATTATGTGCATGAAAGTTTCATATGTGTCCAGATTTACCAAATCTCTCTTTTTCTATCGTATATATAAATACAGACTCACATACAGTTGAAGTCAGAACTATTAGCCCCCTATTTGAATTTTTTTCTTTTCAAAATATTTTATAAATTATGCTTAAAAGCAGGGACATTTCCACAGTATGTCTGATAATAGTTTTTCTTCTGGAGAAAGTCTTATTTGTTTTATTTCGGCTATGATATAAGCTGTTTTAATTTTTTATGAACCATTTGAATGTCAAAATTATTAACCCCTTTGAGCAATTTTCTAGTTAACCTAATTAACCTAGTTAAGCCTTTTAATGTCACTTTAAGCAGTATAGAAGTGTTTTAAAAAATATATATCTAATAAGATATTATGTACTGTCATCATGGCAAACATAAAATAAATCAGTTATTAGAAATGAGTTATTAAAACTATTATGTTTAGAAATGTGTTGAAAAAATTCTCTGTTAAACAGAAATCGGGGGAAAAAGGGGGGCTAATAATTCTGATTTCAACTTTACATACATACATTGTGCGGGTAAAATAAATAAAGTATTGAACACCTCATGGTTTTTGTGGTAAATATCTTTTAAAGTAGCTGTTCATATGAAATGAATCCAGATTTTGGTAAAAACCCAAGCATAGCAATCATACAAATAAAACAAACAAAAGAATTTCAGTAAAAATATTGCTATGTGTAATTACAATGCAATGATACAAGCAGAAAGTACTGAACTACTGAATTGTATATGTAGTACTTTGTATAAAAGCCTTTTGTGTGTGTGTGTGTGTGTGTGTGTGTGTGTGTGTGTGTGTGTGTGTGTGTGTGTGTGTGTGTGTGTGTGTGTGTGTGTGTGTGTGTGTGTGTGTGTGTGTGTGTGTGTTCTTGTTTTTATATCCCGGTGGGGACTTAAACCTGAATGCACACCGCCTCATGGGGACTCATGTCACCGTGGGGACCTAAATTGAGGTCCCCACGGGCAAAGCCTCACTAGCCCCTCCCAAATGGTGTTAGAACACACCCCATGCATTTTCTCTAATGTCCTCTTGGGGATCATTTTCAAGAGAATATTCTGTGTGACTGTGTATCTATGCGCCCCTGGGGGTCACACAGAATATTGCAGTCCCCACCACTTCATTGTTCTGGAAAAGTGTGTCACTTTGTCTCCACTCTATAGCGCCCCCTTTCTTGTCTTCAATTATTACATTAACTGTTGATGGACCAGCATAAAAACTATTTAATACATTACATTACAAGGCATCAACTGATTAGAATATATTAGATATGTTAAAAAATTATGCTCTTTATGCAATTTATTGTAGATCTAACAACAGATTCCAAATATCCATTATGTGTTCAGGATATAAATATCCATTATTGATAAATAAATCAAAAGGAGCATAGCCAGTATTTCACTCTTGTATTAATACATTACCAGTTAAGGTTAAAATATTTTAGTGTGGTTTATTGTAATACTCAGTTCATATGCAATGGTATTACTGTATGCATCTATATTTAAAAAACTAAAGTTTGGCTTTGCCTAGATTAGCCTACATTTTATTAAAATAAACACAGGGTTTATTTCTTCCTTCAGACTTTAATGAGAAAATCACTATTGATTGTAAATGAGAACACAGAGAACAGACTTGTGTCCTTATGGAGACCTATAGCCAGGTTAGCTTGGAAGAATGAATGATGCGAGAACACAGAACATAAACAGAATATATCTGGCCCGGCTGAACCATGTTACTAATAAACATGGGTCAAAAAATTCAGTTTTGACCTACTGTTAGGTTGAATTGGTCGGCTACAGTAGGCTACATCTGTCTTTGTGAAGTTTAAGCATGTGAACAATATGAAATAAATAGATCTGAATAAAGTTTAAAAACCTGTTCCAGCATCAAGACAGGGCTGCTATAGGGAATGAGCAAGTATAGGGGCAATGGCTGATTCAAGCATGCTATAGTGTCTGCGTTACACAAGGAGCAGCAAAAAGGCCAAAGTGCAGGACCGGTCATCACAGTACACAAGTTTTAGCTTAGTCCTTTTAGCAGAGCTGTCAATGGATATAGCATCTGCTTCAAGAGGGCCAGTACTTCTTACATCAGGTGCCTGGACATGATGGGCTTCTGCCATAAACATAGCAGCACATTGACTTCTGTGATTCCAAATGTTAAATGTCTACAGGGACCAAATCGTTATGGTTTTTTACCCTCACAAGGGTTACATAAATCCTGGAAATAATGAACAATGTCTCTTTATCACAATAGTCTATGGGAATTTACATGTACAGTAGATTTACATACATAAAACATTTTATTTCTAAGTTAAGGATTTCTGTATATTCTTTCAAGAATTATGGGAGTATTAAATTATGGAAGACACTTTTATGCCATCCTAAAGGTGGATCTAGCTTAAGAGAAGGCAGTAGCAACAGAAGTGCTGACATGGTTTCAGACCTTGTCTAGAACATTACAACTAAGTGTGAAAAGAGAGATAGTTTGCTTTTATTTTAAGGATGCCGTTAATGAGCTTCAAAATTAATACAGACTGTTTCTCAGGACATCAAGGAGAACAACAGCTCTGAATCACTTTCTGTTCTGTTTTACACCTTTCATTTCAATCACTTCTAAGTATCTAAGTAAACTGTGCATTTTAATAACTAAACTAGCAGGAAGAATCAGGTTCATGGACCTACAGTATGAGGCCATCTTTAGATGTCAGCTCTCTCCCTCCACACAGTAAAGTGTAGATAGGATACAAGGCCGGCCGGAACTGCAAATACACATCAATACAGAAGCATTTTTTATGACACTGTATAACAATAATTTATATTTTTACAGTACTGTGACGGTTAGGGTGGTTGTAGACATTAATGAAATACTATTTATTGGGTAATTTAATAGATAATATAAATCATATTCGTTAACTTCCGGCCACAAACGTATCTGATCCAGCAACAACCCCTCCACACTCTTGCTTCACTCGCTCTGCTGCTAGACTCTCTTTAAGAGCAGTGTAGGTGCTGTGAGGCTCTCTGGAGCTACCATCACGTAAGCTATTATACCTGCTCAGGAATATTCCCACAAACCATTTCATTTTGCCACACTTTCTATTAGATAGGCCTGTGATGTGCTGGTATCAGTAGTTGAAGATGAACAAACCATTTTAAGGGCCTTGCATTTATTTAGGCCTGTTTGCCTTAAAGAATACCATAAAGATGTAGTTAGATGGTATTACATGCTCATATTAAATTGACTGGACATATTAAAGAGTTTTGATAATGATGTTCAGATAAGTTGCAATAAACAGTAGTTTATTCCCTTTTAATAATAAAGTAATGGATGTATGTAGGTGTGCATGGTCAATGCATCACATCTAATACATTTATGTGGTCCAAAATGTTAAATTACCAAATGTTGGTATTATAATAAAACATAATGGACACATAATGGCAGTTTATTCCGCTATGGCGACCCCAATCAGGGACTAAACATGAATGAATGAATGAATGGAAACATAATAAAACACATGTTGTATTATTTACACCCTGACAGCAGGATTGAATGCCTTTATTTATTACAAGTGTTTGTAATAGTTAATGAAATTTTTTTTGTGAATTATTTAATAGTTCTAAATGGGATCCATTTATTTATGTGTTGTCAGAATACAGCATTTAATAATAAGGGGGTTCTTTGTATCTTAATTATAACTTTTTTTTCGTTAAGCTATTAAAATTCCCTTTAACCATAATGCATTTATTTAGTTAGAGCAAATATGTTCGGGTAATAAGCTGAATAATTTCGAGTAAAAGTTCGACTGACACATTAGAGCTGTCAGTGCTGGATTGCTGCTGAAGGCCATCCGCTGTGTATGCATGCGCCAGACCGCGGTTCAGTCGGCGACCCGCGCTAAAGCAGCGCGGGAGTGTGACATTACACGTGACCGGAGATTTTGCGTCCCCACCGCGACCATCCCCTCCCCCCCACACACACACCTGCGACACAGCAGGACAGGGTCAGAGAGGATGCTGTGAGTAAAGGCGCGAAGACGTCAACATGTCTGAAGGACAGGTAAGTTTATGATTTGTACGATCACTTCAATATATGCGAATGTTTATGTTTATGTATTGTTTGCAACTATATTATATCATAAAAATCGCGTTATTTTATGTCTCAAGCGCTTTTGATAATCGGCATAATCTCGAAGCTGCTTTGCAGAAAGTACAGATTAATGTATCAAACTGACAATAATATTAGTTAGGGTAACTTTAACTGTAACGTTAAAGTTAGATTCTTACGATCGCGTTTTAAGCCAAACGCTGGAATTGCTAAGAGATTTTGCAATTTAACTGTACATTAAACGTTTATTGTATTTGCGTACATTTACGTATAATCTTCGTTTACTTTTGAAATATTGTTTGAATTCATGTTCTTGCCAGACTGCATATTTTTACCAAGATGTTTTGATCATTGTTGTTATTGTTAACGTTAGCGGCCTGCACGTGCAGCAGGCCTCTGGCAAGGCAAAATCTATTTACTTTATCCACAAAAATAGGAATGTTGTTCTTCAGTAATGCAAGAGACAATTTAAATTAATTCAGTACAATATTTCTAGTTTTATAAGGGAGTTTTCTAGATTAAAAAAATGCTAATTTTCAGTCAAATGTCATGAATATGTCTAGTCTTATTTCACAGTGTTGAATATTTAATTATTGTCAAATTATACTACAGTATTGCAGTTGTAATGACAGTATAAGGTAATGTTAGAGCATGATGTTTGACTGATTATCACACTTGTGCTTGCAGGACGATAAAAGTGACAGATACTCTGGATGCACAGGTAAAGTTAAGATCATGAATTGTCCTGTTAGCTAGTACTCAAAATAATCCTTACATATAAGAATCATACTCCACTTTTTGAGCCAGACTAACCTGAGTTTAACTTTGTTAGAGCACAACCTTTAAAAAAAAGAAATATCCAGCATAATCGTGCATTATTTTAATGGTTAACTAAACATAGACATTATTTTTAAGTGTTCTGTGTGTTGTTGATAAGGCTTTTGCTAAGTCTTCTGGATTTGTTATCCTATAGTGATATTTATTTTAAGGGTTTTAGAACTGTAACTAGTACAAGGAAACAAACCAAAAATGTATTGAAGTTTTACTGAAAGGAATGTTTTACTTTAGTATGAACAGCCATATTGGCATTGTTCATTGTCAACCTGAATAACATTCCTGTCATCTGTGACAGAATTTGCAGTGGATGAGGTGACAGCTTGTGCTAAAGAAGAGACAAAGGTAAGCAGCCACTAGTGATTCATAGAACTGTATTTTTCAACATCTAAACTCTCCAAAGCCATCACAAGTCATTAGCCGCATTTCTATGGAGCTAGATTTGTTTTTTTATTATTCAATCAAAAATATTTAGTTTTAAAGTAAAATTAAGTATGTTGTAATTAAAAAATTAAAGATTTCAAATAAAAAACACGTTTAATTTAAAAAAATTGGCCAATGATAATAAAATATTTTGGATTGCAAAAATAAACACTTGTGCTATTATGCAGTTACCACAATTTTCATTGCATACTCATTAATTTTGCTCTCTTTTCTGCTGTCTTTTATTGCACATGTAGAATCTTTGCTTGCAGGTTGAAATATTTTGCTTGTGAGTTGAAAAGTTTTGAACCCTTAAATGCCGGGGTTAAATTTGTGTCTTTATTACTCAAACAAACATATGAAGTTTGACCAAAACTAGGTAGAATGCAATTAAAAAATTAAAGATTTAAAATAATAAAAAAACATTTATTTAAAAAAATTCACACTGCAAAAAATAAACTATTGCCATGTTATGCGGTTACCACCAGATTAATGCACTGTGTGCTCATTTATTTTGCTTTCGGTTTTGTTTAATTTTTTGCGAATCTAAAATTTTTGCTTTTGAGTTGAAAAGTTTTGTGAGTTGAAAACTGCAGCTCAGTGGGCGGGATCTTCTGAAACACCTTATTCTATTAGTCATCTTGATTGAGGTCACAGATTGGCCACGCCCATTACATTTTCACGCGGTTGGAATGGACTGCCTTGCCTTCTGTGACAGGAGCGAGCTATGGCGAGCAGCAGGTCTTCTTTAAGGTAGGTTAACTGAAACTGTATAATATCTTGTGTATTACCATACATATTTCCCATCTAAATATGTTACGACTGCTAGTATTAAACTCTGTCTAGTCAGATTAGCTGTAAGTCCACCAATATAATCTGGATGCAGATGCGATGGAGAACACAGTTGTGCACGTCTCAGCTGTGCACATACTTTTGAACACATGTATTGTTTTATTTATATATATATATATATATATATATATATATATATATATATATATATATATATATATATATATATATATATATATCTTATATCTCTAATATATATATATATATATCTTGCACATATTTCATCTAATGTTAGTCAATCGAGAGTATTCATCAATATCACTGACTAGACAGAGTTTAGGAAAATGTGGATGGTAATATACAAGTTATTATACTTACCTTGAAGAAGACCTGTTGCTCGCTCTGGTCACTAAAGGAGTCCAGTACAATCGCGTGAAAACGTAATATATATATACATGAGATGGACTGTAAACTCATTTTTAAAAGGTAGATTTAGGTCGCTGCCACGATTTTATGTTAAATTATAGCTGACAGGCATTTTTTAACATCCCTACTACTACTGTATTATTACTTAAACCGTATACCGTATAAAAAATACGTATATGTTGGCAAATGCACTACTAAATAAATGTATCTTCTACACATATCTTCCACATAAAAATATAATTTATACAGACACATGCTATAGTGCTTTACTATACTGCAGTAAAGTGTATTATACCATTTATGTAACAGTATTTTTGTTATTAAAAGCTACAGCTGGGAAATATTTTAGCTGAATTAATAAAATAAAATAAAACATTTATATTTCTTCAATGCAAAATAAATTCCAGAAAGGGAAACAATAAATGTATAAAAAATATATTTAAAATCACTTATAAAAAGTCAAAATCTACTATTGTCCAAATCCGACACAATTCCAGAAAATAATTCAACACACATCAGGTGGTGATTGAAGAGTTTAGTGAATAAATGTCTGGTCAGTCAGTGCAGATGTTGATGTCTAAGTAGACAATGCAGATGGAGACGCCTGTGGAATCATTGTGGATGTTGATTCGTTGATTTAAGACAGTGTAGATGTAAACGTCTGTGAAGTCAGCGCAGATGTGGACATTGGAGGAGTCAAAGCAGATGTTTTACGCCCGCTAAGACTGAGTGATCAACCTGTAAGGATAAATTGAAGAAACAGATGAGAAAATTGTTCTGATTAATGTAATATTTATAATCCACATATCTCTCGTGTCTATGTATTGTTGTTTTATAAATACATTTTTACTTTACAACTGATTTATACCAGTTCCTTTAAAGACCAAATATTTGCAATAATGCCTAAACAAATTATATAGCGAAGATCACCTGCAAACTGCCCTGTTACTTTTCAAAACGACTTCAACATTGTATATTGTGTTACTAACATTTGCAAACTCTTTACTAACATGGTTTATCACTCAGTAACTGAGCATTTTTTAAGGAAATCAGAAAGCTTATTATGAAGTGTGCACCTCTCCAACGTTAATTCTTTACTAACATAATTGTTCCTGATATATATATATCCAGTAAAATCATTAATTACTGCTTTGTAATAAACCCAAAGATGTTAGTAACACATCAGTTATAATGTTGGGTTAGTGGTAAGTCAGTTTACAAATGTAGCGTGTTGAAGTAGTGCACATTTTACAACAATGTTCCTAATTCCCTCAACTAATGCTTTGCTAGAGATAAATCATGTTAGTAAAAAGTCTACAAACATGAATGACATGCCTGTTGAACAATGTGAGCTGTTCAGTATTTGCTGCATTAAGTAACATTGCTATTTGTATAAGTTTCCGTTAACAAAAATGTAGTATTACTGAATAAATGCTGTTTATTTAGTTATGTTATCTAGTCAGTGAACAAATACATTATTGTATTTGTCCATAAACATTGGCTAATTGCATCAAGCTGTTAATATAAGGAGATACAATAGAACATGACTAAGTTAACGTTACCAAAGTTTATGCTAAACAAACTCGTTCACCATCATTTTTTAACTTATGCATTAATATGTTTAGTTAACATTAACAAAGATTAATTATTGCTTAACAGATATCCTGTTCATAATTAATTCAAGTTAACTAATGTATGAACTAACATTTATATGCGAAACGAAATATACGAAATAAATATTTGTCACGTTTGTAATGAAATATACATACACTGAGTTACTACATTTTCTAACAGTGGAGAATAAATATGATGCTCCAGTTCAAAGAGACAGTAGCTTTTGTCTGGAAACTGACTGAAGATTAATGGTTGCCGAGAATGTATCCCAGTCTGTTTGCAGACCTACTGTACACCTGGCCATCATCTACAGACAAAAAGCCTGACTTTAATAATACATCAATGTATATTTTCCAAAATACACTGGCCTTGCGTTGCCCTTTACAACTGTACAGTACTGATGGCCGACAGCTAATGTTAGTTTATCGAGAGAATTCAAAAATATCACTGACTAGACAGAGTTTAATACTAGCAGTCGTAACATATTTAGATGGGAAATATGTATGGTAATACACAAGTTATTATACAGTTTCAGTTAACCTACCTTGAAGAAGACCTGCTGCTCGCCATAGCTCGCTCCTGTCACAGAAGGCAAGGCAGTCCATTCCAACCGCGTGAAAATGTAATGGGCGTGGCCAATCTGTGACCTCAATCAAGATGACTAATAGAATAAGGTGTTTCAGAAGATCCCGCCCACTGAGCTGCAGTTTTCAACTCACAAAACTTTTCAACTCAAAAGCAAAAATTTTAGATTCGCAAAAAATTAAACAAAACCGAAAGCAAAATGAATGAGCACACAGTGCATTAATCTGGTGGTAACCGCATAACATGGCAATAGTTTATTTTTTGCAGTGTGAATTTTTTTAAATAAATGTTTTTTTATTATTTCAAATCTTTAATTTTTTAATTGCATTCTACCTAGTTTTGGTCAAACTTCATATGTTTGTTTGAGTAATAAAGACACAAATTTAACCCCGGCATTTAAGGGTTCAAAACTTTTCAACTCACAAGCAAAATCTTTCAACCTGCAAGCAAAGATTCTACATGTGCAATAAAAGACAGCAGAAAAGAGAGCAAAATTAATGAGTATGCAATGAAAATTGTGGTAACTGCATAATAGGACAAGTGTTTATTTTTGCAATCCAAAATATTTTATTATCATTGGCCAATTTTTTTAAATTAAACGTGTTTTTTATTTGAAATCTTTAATTCTTTAATTACAACATACTTAATTTTACTTTAAAACTAAATATTTTTGATTGAATAATAAAGAAACAAATCTAGCTCCATACATTTCCACTGTTGGGCTAGTGCGAGCCAGGGCTTTTATCGGGCCGGGCTGAGCCAATAGTCAGAGAGCTTGAGCAGTGAGGCTGAAATTATGTCGCGTTTCCACTGTCAGGCCAATGACTCGCAGTGCAGAATGCGAACCTATTAAATGCATTAAATGATGTATACGCATAGGCCTATGTATATTTATTCATTATATTAGTTTACTCGCTGGCCGACTGCTGGCATCGTGCATCGAGTGGTCTCGCCACTAACAGAGGGATGACCGAGCGCACCAGCCATAATATAAAACAAGAAGAAGGTAGTTTTGCTTTCGCTCACCCAAAAATGCTCTGTTTGCACGATTTGATTAATATCATCATCTCCAAATACTTTATAAATAATATTTCAAAACTCCTCCATTGTTTATTGTTTTTAGAAAATATATTTTTTTCCAGATAGGCCTTTGTAAAATGAAAGTTAAAAATGGCTTGAAACCGTTTAATTTATTTGTATTATATATACCTAAATTGATATAGCTTTTATTTTATATTGGTTTATTTATTTAATGTTTTTATTATATACAATATTTCTTTAAATTAATTTAATATAGCTTAGGCTATTTTGTCTAGATGTAATATGATATTATTGTGTTGAGTTGATACGTAATTTGTACGTAACAGCAGCAACGTATGTACGTAACATATTTTATATTATCTCCAAAATAAATATACCCAGCCGTTCACAGCATCTGCAGAGCAGTGAAGTGAGCACTCGTTCGTCGATCTCTCACACACACATACACGCATTTAAATATTTTTTATATGAAGGCGTATACAAAAACTTTAAATGAGGAACGCGAGAAAATTTATTTTTTGATTTCAAAGTGTAAAACAAAGGTTAGTTGTGTTAAATGATTTAATTTGATTGGTGAGTCTTATGTTAAGTATGATTTGTGTTTTCACCATGCCATCAAAACTTGTTATTTTCAGTTTGCAGTGCTCTCTAGTCAGCAATTGGCCCCCAAATTTGGTAGTGTGTTAGCATGCACTAGAGCACCTGTGCCAGATTTCAGCACTGTGTTTAGTATGCAGTCTAGACAGTGAGCCACAGTTATAGTTTACCCCAAAAATTGTATTTGTTTTCTATTTACTTAGCCTCAAAAGGTTGAAAACACAGTTTTTTCTTTTTAGCACAAAATAAGATATATATTTTTAAAATGTTACAAACTGGTAGCCTGTCATGACTACCAGCGATTCAGTGGCTGCAGATATACACATAATTTTAAGATGTCGTTGGTCTTGTCACTTCTGATTTCTAACTTGTGGCTTTTATTTGTAGCTTAACAAGAAAATACTTGGTTATGCTTCAGAAGAATCTTCATCAAGATCAGATATCAGTGAGGATGATTACGTGCCAGATACTGAAGAGTCTGACAGTAACACTTCAGAAAAAGTAGAGAGTTTAGTAAAAAAGATAAGTAATAATAAGAAAAAGGTAAAGTCAACTTCAAATGTTCCAGCATGTAAAAAAAGACGTGCGTCTCCTTCACAATCCTCTGCATCTGACAAACAGGACAGTTCACTTCAATCTTCTTCATCAGGAGAACATGAAGAATCACATTCACCCAATAATCTTAATGTGAATGTCATGATGCTCAAAAAAAAAAAAGATGGAGCCAGACTATATAACAAAAAGTTTTACTGCCTTTTCTGCTTCAAACCATTCAGTAAAATCGCACGTCACCTAGAGTCTAAACATAAAGATAAGCCAGAGGTGGCAAGAGCGATTGCTTTTCCGAAAGGCTCTAAAGAGCGAAAAATACAGCTGAGTTTGTTAAGGAATAAGGGGAACCGATGTCATAACGCTCAGGTACTCAGTGAAGGAAGAGGAACGGTGATTCCTAAACAACAATCCACTGCACCAGTAAATGCAAGTGATTATTTGCACTGCATTAACTGTTCAGCGTATCTGAAGAGAAAATCGCTATGGCGGCATATGCAAAGATGCCAGCTGAGCCAGAAAATTAACAAAATGAAACCAGGGAAAACTCGTGTTCAGTCACTTTGCTCATATGCTGAACCTGTTCCAGACAGTATAAGTGAAAGGTTTTGGAAAATGGTGCTTGATATGCATGACGATGAGATAACCCATGTTGTCCGCAAAGAGAAAATCATACTGAAATTAGGGCAACATCTCTTCAATAAGCATGGCCATGATGTTACAAAGCATGAATACATCAGGCAAAAAATGCGTGAAACTGGACGTCTTGTCCTCGAAGGGAAAAAAAATGGTAAGCTGAAGGAGGTGTCTGATTTCTTTATTCCAGCTAATTTCCCTTATGTTATTCAAGCAGTTCACAGTGTAGCTGGCTTGAACGAAGAGACAAGCACATTTAAAACACCATCTTTAGCACTGAAGTTAGGGCACAACCTCAAGAAGATGGCCAGCATTATTGAGTGTGATGCCATGATGGCAGATGATAAGAATAGTCTTAGCAACGTGCAAGCCTTCAAGCAAATATGTGACACTAAATGGAGTGAGTGTGTGTCATCCCAGGCCCTTCGTAATTTGAGTGAAGTTAAATGGAACTGTCCACAGCTTCTTCCGTTTGCGGAAGATGTGAAGAAAATGCATCAGTATCTTGACTGCCAAAGTAAGGCATATCAAGCAAGACTTGAGGAAGAACAAAGTATGAAGCACTGGGCAGAACTTGCCAAAGTCACGCTTTGTCAGGTGATACTATTTAATCGAAGAAGGGAAGGAGAGGTGTCTAAGATGTCACTTAATTCGTTTACATTAAGGGACACATCCTCAACTCATCCGGATGTTGAGCTTGCTCTGTCCGATCTAGAGAAGTCACTTTGTAGTCATTTTCAAAGAATCGAAGTCCGAGGAAAACGTGGCAGAAAAGTCCCCATTTTACTCACTCCTGATATGGTCGTCTCAATGGAGTTGTTGGTGAAGACTCGCCGCAGCTGTGATGTGCCAGATGAGAACGTCTTTATGTTCGGAAGACCCCAAGCTCTCACTTTCTTCAGAGGATCTGACGTAATTCGTAACATAGCAAAAAGCTGTGGAGCAAAGCACCCCGAGGCATTGTCCTCCACCAAACTGCGAAAGCACATGGCCACTATGTCCAAGGTGCTAAACTTAAAAGAGAATGAAATGGATAACCTCGCAGATTTTTTAGGGCATGACATCAGGGTCCACAGGCAATATTACAGACTTCCTGAAGGCACATTGCAGCTAGCAAAAATTAGCAAAGTCTTGATGGCCATGGAACGAGGACAGCTTTCACAGTTTAAAGGACAGAATTTGGATGAAATCCAGATTGATCCCCAAGGTAAAGTATTCCCGGGTTATTACCGGGAACACCAGCATTAGTTATAGACAATTGTTGAATGTTATTCAAAAGTTGTTGCCTAATAATTTTGTCTGTTATAGAGAAACTTTTGCTGGACAGTGATGGATCCGAGTCTGAAAATGAGATTGAGTCAACTGGAAATGGTGCCTCACCTTCAAATTCAGCAGGTACTGTATGTGTAATGTGTGTTATTTGTTTTGTGCTTAGCAAGGAATAATGACCACAAACATAGTAAAATAAAAGCAAATGTATGGTTTATTGTCATGTATTGTCAGTGTTAAGGCTTGTACATGTCATGGAAGAAAAGTGAAATGAAACTCAGGATTAAATCATGTTTGCTACTCTCCATAATAATGTCCTCCTGCTGACATTGTTGTTGCTGTTGTGTTTATCATACAGCTCTTGGTGTTTAGACACCAGTGAAAAATGCAGCTCCACAGTCATCTTTCCTCTGTGCATTATCTTCATTGCATGAAAGTGAAAGTGTGTTCGCCTAAACATGGAGGATATCACTTCTGCTGTTTACACACATCATTCACTTTTCTTTTCAGCTTGCTTTTAGTCCCGAAAAAAAACATTAAGGACAACATATTCTTAAAGCACACAGCACAATAAGTGACAATTAAAATTATTATTTTAAACATTCTCATTAGTTATGATCTTATTAAATTCTCAATGTTCTTCAACTGAAGGGAAATGATGGGAAAGGTGGAAAATGGTACACATTACTTGGGAAAAAAAACTGGGTGTCATTGCTGTAGTCATGCACACAGTGAGACTGGAGACAGGATAAATCAAGAGACCAGGGGCCTCATGTACGAAGACTTGCGTGGAAATCATACTAAAACACAGAAAAAAATTCAGATGTATGAAACACTGCGTACGCCAAATCTCGCGCATATTCTGTTTGTACATCTGAATGAACGTGAAACTGAGCGCAACATGCACGAGAACAAAACCCCTCCCTGCCTCCTCCCCCGTATGAATATGCTAATGACTCTACTTTGGCAAAACCCAACGAAAAAGTAACGGCAAAATGAAGCAAAAAGAGGAACTTTGAACAGAATGTGAATGTGAGGTGCTGTTTTCGGAGGTAGACCAGAGAAAAACTGTTTTATTTGCAAGTTTGTCCTCCAGAATTAATAACAAAAGAAAAAAATAGAGTGGGAGAGTTTAGCTGATGCGGTTAACAAAGTTAGGTCTGAACATCGCACTGAGTGGAGCAGGTAATCATTATTGGCCTGTTGCTTATTTTAGAGTCTTTGTGTGCAGGTAGTGGTATTAATCTAGGAGAACACAGAAAACAATGAGACCAGGAGACAAAGGCACCAGGACACAAAGAACCAACAACAGCAAACAGGTAAGTAGCAATGGGTGAGTCAGGTAAGTTCATTGGTGTGAACCGTAGATCAAACTCTGGGTAAGAGCAGAGTGACTGTTAATAAAAGGAACTGATGAGGGAGCGCAGAGGTGCGATAAAAATGTAAGCAGGGGATTTTGATCGGATTGATTAGGATTCAGGTGGGGAAGGTGGCTGTGGTGACTGCCTGAGATTACAGTCTTCTCCAGAGGAGGCTCCTGATACCCTTATGTGATGTTGGGGACGGATGGAGCTGATGACATCTTTGGCCACTGGCATCCACTGTGCCACCAATACCAAGCTTGCAGGAGCCAGAGGGTCTTCTACTGCCTGGATGTCCCAGTAGGTTGTCATCTGTGCACAGAAGGGTTTGTAGGCAAAGATGTTATAAGACCGCTGTGATGTGCTGGCACTATTTGGCCAAGTTAAGGGAGTTAATCAGGATGTCTTCAATATAGACAATAACAAAACAATGGAGGAACTCACAAAACACCTTGCATAATGAAAGATGGCTGGGAAGATGGAGAGTACATACAGCATGACCTGGTACTTGCAGTACCAAAAGGGTTGACGAAAGCTGTCTTTTACATCTTCCAGTCGGTAAGTAAGGCAACTGGACTACCTGGGAGTTCAGTGTGTGGTATTTAATGCTCTTCAGCTGCTTCAGAATGCAGCAGCACGAGTGGTCTTTAATGAAGCTAAAAGAGCACATGTCACTCCACTGCTCATCTGTTTGCACTGGCTGCCAGTTGCTGCTCGCATCAAATTCAAAGCTCTGATGTTTGCTTACAAAGCGACCTCTGGCTTTGCCCCTTCTTATCTGCTCTCACTTCTGCAGATGTATGTGCCCTCTAGAAACTTGCGTTCTGTGAATGAACGTCGCCTCGTGGTTCCATCCCAAAGAGGAAAGAAATCACTTTCCCGAGCTCTCGCGTTCAATCTGCCCAGTTGGTGGAATGAACTCCCTAACTGCATCAGAACAGCAGAGTCACTCGCTGTCATCAAGAAACCACTAAAAACTCAACTATTTAGTCTCCACCTTCCTTACTAATCTGCAATTGCCTCTCTGGCTCCTCCACTAATTAAAAAAAAAAAATTACTAATATTCTTGCTTCTTATACTTTCTTTACAGACCTGAAACTTGCCTACAGCACTTATTCACTGTTGCTCTTATAGTTGTGTAAGTTGCTTCCTTGTCCTCATTTGTAAGTCGCTTTGGATAAAAGCATCTGCTAAATGACTAAATGTAAAATGTAAATGTAATGCAATAATGGAGACTTCCATTGTTTTTGCCCACAAAGAAGAACCTGGAAGCAGGCAATGAGATTGATGATTAAGTCCTCCACACACTCCTCCATAGCCTTGTGCTCTAGGCAGCAGCTGGATAGTGCAGTCCCATGTCTGATGAGATGGAAGATAAGGGGTTGCCCATTTACTAAAGACATCCTGTAATGCAGAATACTCTGATGCGACCACTGACATGATTTGGGTATCAGGATTCAACACTGGACGTGGGGCTTGATGAGGCAGTCTATGAATAAATGTCCAGGGGCAGCGCAGAATAAACATACTTCAGCAGGTAGGTGGCATTCAGCTTCTGTGCTTGAGACGTGGGTAAGGTACACTTGCAAGAGATCTGGTACCGGAGTACAGGCAGCATAGGAGGCAAGCTCGTGAGTGGCGTTGGAGATATGGCAAGCAGATAGTGATTGGAATAGGCAATAGGCAGACACCATTACTCAATGGTGTTGTACATCATAATAGCAGAACGAATGTTTGGGTTCAAGCTTTGTTGATAGGTTCTAATGAGCACGGTCTCGTTCCACCCACTAGCTACTGTCAAAGTCTGGTGAGTGAAATTGCCAATGGTGGATGAACCTGGGTGGAAACAGAATAAATGTTTGGAGGTCGAGAGTGCTTCTGTGGCCATACTGAAAGCTTTGAAGGATTGGTTAGCGAAATGAACAAATGTGTTGACAATAACAGGTAAGTAGCAATGGGTAAGTGCAGAGTAATTGCTTATAAAGGAAACTGATGAGGGGTGTAATTAATCAGTTATTAGGGAACTGTGGTCAGGTGTACTGGGATTCAGGTTGGGGAGGTGGCTGTGACAACGGTCTGATATTGGTATTTAGGAGTTATTATTGAAAAATCTTGTGCTAAAAGAGATGTATTGTTTTTCAGAGAAATCAAAGAAGTCTGCTGAGGTTGGACAACACCAAGAACCATCCAAAGGTAATGAGATTTAAATAAAAAAGATGCTTTAAAAACTTCTGACGTTGTTATAATTGTGAATAAAATTCATTCTGTGCACTGCTTTTATGATTTGCCCTTTACTTGCTTTCATTATTTTTCTATTCTATATGTTCTATATTATATATTTTTATATCCTGAGGATGAAGTGAAAATATGTTTTGTTTCGACTGCTAATATTTTCTTAAATACATGTGTGACACATTTACTGGTAATTTACTTAGTAGGTATTCTGTGCCATTACTGAATAATGTTCTCAGTTGTACTCGTATGTTTGTAGGAGGCAAGAATCCTAAAAAACTGCAGCCGACTAGCAAGGACTTGCCGGAACCGCACAGAACAAAGAGTAAGCTGTTTTTTAAAATGTCTTCTGAAATAAGTTGCCCTTTCTGTTTTTCTTCTAAAGTTTATTCATGTACATGCAAGGTAGACGTCACAAACGGATTTCCTTCTAGTCATTATCCATGAATTCAATCAATACTGCCTGCTCCATACTGCGGGCACTTTTATATAGGGGCAGCAGTAATATTACATATACTGTTTAATTAAAGCCTTAAATCATGTTGTTGACTCACAAAGTTGATGCAGAATCACAAAAAAGTGCTGCATTTGCAGGTACAGTACAGTAAAAAAGTCATAATTAGTCATTTTTAGCTACTGCTTTTGATCTGTCAAACCTTAGAATCTTATGTAAATGTGGTTTTCTTTGCAGCTGCTTAACTGATTTGAATGTAAACAAATAAAAATCAGTTTCTGAAATTATCTGATTTTTGATAGCATAACATATTCGTTAGCATATGAAAAGTGGCCTGCATGCATAAGCTCACAAATAACTATTAACTAAAAATTTTAGACATCTTGCTGTAATTTATGAGAATAGTTAAACTTACATGGTGACTAATTGCAAGCATTTTTTTCCTTTTATTGCTGGGTGATGTAAACATGACAGATTGTCAGCCATCAACTAAATTTTAGCAAAAATGTGTATACAACTTTAAAAACAATGAGACACACTGAAGACCATGAATTAGTTTTATTTGGTCTTTAAGTCTTTTTTTCACTAATTATGTTTTAAATTTTATTTAGGATCTTCACAAAACGAGCGAAGAAGGTGGTCTGTGGAGGAGATCAAGGCCGTGGAGAAGACAATGATGGAATTCATAATGTCTGGAAAGGTTCCTGGTAAAGCCCAGTGCATGAACTGTATCGAAAGTTCCCCAGCAGCACTTCAAAGTAGAAGTTGGGAGGGGGTGAAATTTTATGTAAAAAATCGCATTGATTCCCTAAAGAAAAAATTGTGAAAGGTAAGGACCTTCATCTAATTATTTTTTTTCGTGTTTGCCGGAAGAAAGAAAATATATTACTTAAAAAAATGTGAGAGGTAGGTGAAAGGGCCTTCACCACTGTTTTTTTTTCATGATTGTTGAAAGCAAGTTTGATTTCGTTAAAGCAAAAAAATGTAAAAGGGCCTTCACCAGTTTTGTCTTTGTTAAAGGCAACATGTATGTGAATCTTGTTTAAGCAAACTCAACATGCATCTGCTTAAAGAGCAGTATACTAAAACTTTCACGTTAAAATTTAAATAAATGTTTAAAACACTAAAACACTTCCGAGTTGTATTGAGTTTTTACATTCTCGTAAATTTGGCTATGTCTCCGTTAATTTTTATGCGTATCTCAGAATATCTAATAAAAGAAATGCTTGATAGAATGCCAAGATGCTCATACATTATTTAAATGCACATTAAAACAACATATGTGTACAACTGAGCAGGATAAACATTTTATTTTATTAAAAAAGCTAAGACTTTTTTCTGTTTACACCCTTAGAAATGGTCTATTGTAATATAACATAGAATAAACAGAGAATGCAAGATAAAAGTAAAATTCAATAAAATATAAATGCACACAATTTTCCCTTATAAATAACTCTTTAATAGTTGTCTAAATGTAATTTGTAGTCTTACAGTGACTTATTATAAAAATATGATAATATACTGGTATGTCATATTGACACCTGGTGGTTCCTTGTGGTAAGACAAAATAGCGACGTCCCCACAAGAATAGAAAAACCTGACAAAAATTCATTTTTTTAAACTTCAGAATTCTTGATAAAAAATTATTGTTTTTATGATAGAAAAATCCCCTGGACACATATGAGTTGAAATTATGGCTTAATTGTATTTAGAAATTGCTGTCCCCATATGTAACCTTCTAGTCACAAGTCCCCATGGGGCACAAAAACAAGTATGTGTGTGTGTGTGTGTGTGTGTGAGAGATGCGATTCCTTCATACTTCAGCAGTTCTAAAAGTCTTGTCGGTTCTGTGACTATAGTCTAGTTCCTCTTTTAGTTCCACTATACATACAAAGTGTCTAAATGCAATTTTTCTGATATACAAAATGATTAATAGACAATCATTTCTGATCAGAAACTTCTTCATTGATGAATATGTCTTGCTAGATTCACCTAACATACATGAACTCAAGAACTAAACCAGAGAAAAAAAAACTTTAAACGTGTCCTTCTTGATCCTCTTTTTCTCCTAGCATTGCAAAGCTGCCTCATAAGACCAAAATGAAAGGCGCTGTTACACATGTCTGGTGTGAGTCTACAGCATGTGTGTGCTTTAAAGAAAAGGTCCCCACCTGCGGAAATAAAACAATACTGCTTGCTAAAAAAATAAATAAATACATGCAGCTGACAGTATAACCAGTGTGCAAATTGTACATTGACGACTGGTTAACTGTTAGATTGTGTAATACATGCTTCAGTCATTTATGTATTTATTTTTACTTGCATCTAGTTTATTAATAACATTGATTTAAGTTTTCAGAGTGTTTAGGCATATTTAGTGTATTCTGACCTACAGTATTCTCTGATTAGCTTTTTCAGATATGTCTTAATATGATTTTATTGTCAGGCTTAATATAGATACAAACACATATTTTACGAGAAAAAAAATCTTGTAAACAAGATGTCTATTGATCTGCCGCTTTCAGACTTTTTTCTAGAATAGACTGATTGGTTTAAACCATTATGGCGTGTTCATATATATATTTATCTTGTCTATTATTTAAATGATTAATCATATTATTTAAAATACAGATCACAGTGAAATATATCTCAGTATTAAAGAACTGACCCCCCATGACGTTTTGGCCTCCTTCAGGGGGGATCAAGCATTAATTAGGGAGGTCAATCCCCCCCAAACCCCCTGTAATTTGCACCCTGAGAACTGTTAGGACTGCTGAATAATTGTATTGCCAATAAACTTTTTAAACATTCCCATATCCTGTTGTTAATATCAAACTAAAATTCAGCAAATTAGACAGATGCCAGAGCGGACAGGTTCCTGTTTTCCTTAAAGTGCACAGTTCAAAATAGGAATCAGTTCCGTCTTTTAAACTGAAGTTGTGCTGCTACTTGATGTGCAATTTAAAATGTGAGTCCTGAAGCAAAATAGTTGCGAGCTGCCGCTGTAGAGCTGTAAATGAGCGTTTGTGTCTTTAAAAGTGGAGTGGAGAGGAGAAGGCCGGAGCGAGGGAGTGAGAGAGGAGTGGTTTAAGTAGTGCTGACGACAGGCCTTTGATTCTGAGCATGCCCATTAGAGGGAGCCATAAATCCTGGGCTCTCTGGACTGCCTGTGTCAGCAGTCCATGGAATGAATTGATATTAAACGCGACAAAAAGCCTCTTTAATTCTGCCTCCACCAGCCTCTCTCTCTCTCACTTCTTCTCTTCCTTGCTCTCTCTCGCTCTCTCTTCCCTACATTCCTTCTTTCTGCCTCCCCCTTTTCTGGACGGTAATTGAAAAGAGGGAGGAGGAAAAAAAAGAAGCCCAGTGAAGCCAAGCCTGTCATCATAAAAACATCTGCAATTACATCCGCTCTATTCATTATTTATGAAAGTCATTAATTAAATATTACTCACAAATAGCAATAGCGTTTTCCCCCTTTTTTTGCCCCCATGTTGTCTTCAAAATGGCCACATTTTCTGCCAAACATCACAATGGTGTGCGCAGTAAACATTTATGTTTGGACATTAGGAGCGATTACGATGATTATGTTTGCACATTCGCGCATTTTCGCTTCCTGACTGATGCGGAATTCAACTTCCGACACACACCTCTGAAATAATGGAGATAACTTGATTCACTTTCGGGCAAATGGGATATTCTAAAATGGCCCCCTTCCTCATTTTTATGGCCCTGTCTAAAAATGTCCCGTAATGTGAAGAGGAAGCGCTGTCATGGGATGACATCACCCCCGCACACAATGTGCTAAAACGGTAAGCAGTGGGATTTCAGGTGCCAAATTGATAAGTTAGACCTGTTATTCCCAAAATTGTAAAGATGAGGAACGATACATCAAAGGAGGCGCTCCGTGGCGTGACGCTCTTTTAAAACGAGCCGGATGACATTCTAAGTGGGGAGCCGGGCCGCTTTGAGAGCAGCGACCAGCGCCAGGTACAGCTGTTGTAACTCTTTCACTTAGCGGGGCCCCTACATGGAGGCTCTCAGCCGGTACGAAGGGCCGCGCTCACGACACGTCTGTGATGGATTGAGTTGGGGAAAGCCATCATCTGGCCGTGCACGCGCGTGCTGAGCGAGGTGGGCCCCGTGTGATTAATGGTATTTGCCTGGAGTCATCGAAAGCTGGATTTAAGTATTTGGGATTTAAAGTAACATTCGTCTCTATTGTTCACAGCGAGAGAGGCATTAGTCAAATTCAGCCACGTCTCGGCAGACGACGACGCTCCAACCCCTGGAGCACGCTGTGTAACAGTGCGCTTGTCTCACTCACACTTCCACAAATTATTCATGCAATTTTCGCCCGTTTTGTCTGATTATCTACAAATCTCTCTCACGACTGAGTTTATCATCCTGCCAAAATCAGTTATTTCTCAGTAGTATTTCCGCTGAGTAAATGTTTGATGAATTGCTGTCATTACGGCTGTTTTTAAAGTGCAAATATATTCTGCCAAATATAGGACTTTGTTTGTCACAGTAATTTCACAGAAAAGCGAAAGGCTTTTTTTTTTTTTTATGTGTTAAACAAGGGTTCAAAAAAATGACAATATCTGCTGTATCGCATACATCAACTGTATTAATTTCTGTATTTTTTCTGTTTTATTGAAGTTTTTTTTATTTGCTTTTATTTTTAGGTGTTCTCATTTCAGCAAAAGTTTTTGGTAATTAGTTGTGTTGATTTAGTAATTGTTTTTTATGTAGTATATATTTTTAATATGTCTATCAATTTGCTGAATTTAAAAAAAAATTTTTCTAAAACTTTCAATGTTTTTAGCTTTAAATTCAATATTTTGTTAATTTTTTTGGTTTTCTTTTATTCAATATATAATATAAATACAGCAAACTTTATTATTATTATTATTAGTAGTAGTAGTAGTAGTAGTAGTAGTATTCATTCATTTTTTTATTTTTCTTCGGCTTAGTCCCTTTATTTATCAGGGGTTGCCCCACAGAATGAACCACCTAATTATTCAGCATATGTTTACACAGCATGTAACCCAGTACAGGGAAGCATCCGTACACTCTCACACACATACACTATGGCCAAATTATTTATTCATTCATTTTCTTTTCAGCTTAGTCCCTTTTTTCATCAGGGGTCACCACAGCGGAATTTACTGCCAACTTATTCAGAATATGTTTTACACAGCGTGTAACCCAGCACTGGGAAACATGCATACACTCTCACACACATACACTACAGCCAATTGATTTATTTTATTTTCGGCTTAGTCCCTATATTCATCAGGGGCTGCCACAGTTGAATGAACCGCCAACTTATCCAGAATATGTTTTACATAGCATGTAACCCAGTACTGGGAAACATCCATAAACTCTCACACACATACACTACAGCTAGTTTATTCATTTTCTTTTTGGCCTTGTCCATTTATTAATCAGGGGTTGCCACAGCAGAATGAACCGCCAACTTATCCAGCATATGTTTTACACAGCGTGTAATCCAGTACTGGGAAACATCCATACACTCTCACACACATACACTACAGCCAATTTATTCATGTTCTAATTGTCTTAGTTCCTTTATTCATCAGGGTTCACCACAGTGGAATGAACCACCAACTTATCCAGCATATATTTTACACAGCATGTAACCCAGTACTGGGAAACATCCATACACTCTCACACATATACACTACAGCCAATTTATTCATTCCTTCATTTTCTTTTCGACTTAATCCCTTCCCTGCAGGCACAGGACATCAACATGACATCATAAGGACGTTGTACCCCAACGTACCCCAACATCATTGGGACGTTGGATTCTATTTTGGAAATGAAATTCGGGTTGACGTCAGAACCCAACGTCAGGCCAACTTCAATGTCCAATGTCCAACATAAAGTCAACCTAAAATCAACCAAATATCAATGTCTAATCATGTTACATATTGGCGTTGTGGGGACATTACCACTATGACATCTACTGTATCAGACATTGGATTTTGGTCACTTTTCAACACAACCTAAAATCAACAAAATCACAATGTAATTTGACACGTTATTGGACAAAAAAAAATAATAAACATTGTCCTTAGACGCTGGCTACACATTGAAATTTGGTCACCCGACGTCATGACCTATATCTAACCTAATATTAAAACGTCTTGTGATGTTGTGTGCCAGGAGCACCCGGAGGAAGCCCACATCAATACGAGGAGAACATGCAAACTCCACACAGAAATGCCAATTGGCCCAACCGGGACTTGAACCAGCGACCTTCTTGCTGTAAGGCAACAGTACTAACCACTGAGACACCGTGTCACCCTATTATCATTGTTATTATTCATTTATTCATTTTCTTGTCATTATTAATCCGGGGTCACCACAGCGGAATGAACCGCAAACTTATCCAGCAAGGATGCCCTTCCAGCTGCAACCCATCTCTGGGAAACATCCACACACACACACACACATACACACACACTCATACACTACGGACAATTTAGGCTACCCAAATCACCTGTACCGCATGTCTTTGGACAGTGGGGGAAACCAGAGCCCCGGAGGAAACCCACACGAACGCAGGGAGAACATGCAAACTCCTCACAGAAATGCCAACTGAGCCGAGGTTTGAACCAGCGACCCAGCGACCTTCTTGCTGTGAGGCGACAGCACTACCTTCTGCGCCACTGCTTCGCCCCATTAATATTATTATTATTATTATTATTATTATTATTATTATTATTATTATTATTATTATTATTATTATTATTATTATTATTAATCACCATTATAAGTTGTAGAGCAATTTTTTTCTGCATATTTCACTTTTTTTTTTTTTTTTGCCTCTTCAAGGTGAAGGGCCATTGATGCCATTAACAGAATGGACAGAAAGAGAGAATAATCCCTTGTGACAACTGAGTAATGAGATGAAATGATAGACCTGGCTCAGGTCTGGCACTGGTATTTTGTAACTGTAAACGTCCTGAACTCAGCATTAAACTGACCATCTGATCCAAGACTAACAAAGATCCTCAAGGTCAAAGACTCACTCCTCCCTGTAAAATAGTGTTCTTTAAAGCGCTTAGCAAAGCATAATTTGTGCACTGCGTTTCCTCTGGCTCAAATAAATCACTTGCCGTAGATGGTCAAATACAAACGTCCAAGTTGGGCTGACACGAACGGACGTAACTTTTTTTTTTTTTTCAAACGCTGTGCCAGAAATCAGCGCTTTCTGGTCAGATGCTTTCAGAAAGCGAAGGGGTGAAAGAGCAAAGATTGCACCTGACTGCCTCGCCGCTCTGTTTCTGTACGTCTGCAGCTTCTACGGATCTGTCAATGGAAATCCAATTGCCGGGAAAGCGTTCAATCCTAACTCGGTTACCTTGGTGGATAGTGGCATCCACTGTATCCACTGCTGCCTGTTTGAGCTGTTTGTTTTAGGCCTAAATAACAGCAGATGGGGTGTGTGAGAGTGTGTGTGTGTGTGTGTGTGTGTGTGTGTGTGTGTGTGTGTGTGTGTGTGTGTGTGTGTGTGTGTGTGTGTGTGTGTGTGTGTGTGTGTGTGTGTGTGTGTGTGTGTGTGTGTGTGTGTGTGAGAGAGAGAGTGCGCCGTGAGGAAAATATACATTTGGAATTACTCACAGTCAAAGCAAAGCCTTACTGGAGACTTCAAAGAACAGAATATTATAATTCATGCTGTAAAATATTGAGAAACAGGGGATAAAAATGCAAAACAGTGCTTACTCAGTATCTGGAACTTATATAGTCTTGCGGTGTTACTGTGCAACAGGTTTTAAAGGGAAAGTTTATATAAAAGAAAGTCCTGGGATTTTTGTGGTTTACTCTCCTTATGGTTTATTGTTTGTTAATAGGTGTATATTATAGTAAGTGCAGATATATTGGGTTTATTAGGGCTTATTTAATTTATTTTTATGTTTAATATTTGATGTGGATATATTAGGTTAATTAGGCCTTATTTAATTAATTTTATTTCTATTTTTTTAATCTAGGGTTAATGTTTGTCTGACATACTGTAGAATACAGAAGATCTTGACTCTTTATGCCATTGTCATTTGTTAAATATAATAATAATTAATGCATTAATAAATATTTGTTATTAAATTTCTAGGAAGTCTGAAGGTTATCCTGTTGGATTATCCATTGCAGGACAACATAATTAGTAATTAGTAACTGTAAAAAAAAAAAAAAAAGATAAGTGAACTTCATTTATAAACTAATTTCAAGAGGATCACGTGCTTTTGATTGATCACAGCTGGTCCTGCATCATCTTACAATTGATTCACCAATCAGATGATTCCAAACTCACCATAAATAACCAGAGTTTTCTTATCTTAGTATCTTTGTCTTAAAGAATCCCTACTCCCCCTCCTTTCCAGATGGGCGACACGGCGGCTCAGTGATTAGCACTGTTGCCTCACAGCAAGAATGTCTCTGGTTAAAGTTTCTACTGAACCAGTTGACATTTCTGTGTGGAGTTTGCTCGTTCCCCCTGTGCTCGTGTAAGTTTTCCTGGGGTGTTTCCTCCCACAGTCCAAAAACACACAGCCTAAGTAAATTGAACATACCAAATTGATGCCATAGACAAGCTCTTAGAAAGCGTACGTACATCTCCCTTTAGCATCCTTTATCTGTCATTAGCCAAAAGTAAGTCAGGGGAGTTCATCAAAAACTCCCCTCTAGCCCTGCAAACAGGAGGAAGTACAGGGCTCGAGGATCTTATATGCTCAGGGCTGTCTCCCGGGATAGCATGCCAAACAAGCTTTATTATCAATCATCAGCTAAGTGTGAACTCTTGAAATAAATAAATAGATAGTTTGTACAATATTTATTTGACAATTTCTACCTAATATATATTTTTTGAGCTTGGCACAACTCAAAAAGATGCATAAAAATGCCCATCAAGCCCATATTAATCAATTTAAAGCAAATCTTCATTCATCTTAAGTCATTCCGAAGTATCTTACTAGAACAAGTGTCATTTGTGTAACTAGGGTGTATATAAATTAAGAGAAAATCTAAAATATGAACCAAACACGTTTTTAACGCAACATTTTTACATTTATTTTAGGAAAGAAAAAGAAACACTCAGGTTTGGAAGGGAAACAGATGATTATAGGCATGTTAAGGCCCAATCCCAATTCTACCCGCTTAGGCCTTTCCCATACCTAAGGCCTACCCTATTCCCAATTCTCTTTAGCTTGAAGGCGTTGGGCTAAGGGGAAGGGGTAGATAGCCCTTCGATCAAAGATGTTTCAGGACCACACTCGAAACCTAGGGGCAGGATAGCTGCACCCAGAAGTAAGGAGATCCACAAATTAGTGTTTTTTGTCATTATTACAAAGTTTTACAACAAGCAAGCCTATGTTTTAATATATTCATAATTCATGTTTTACAGTCATGCTTTAAAAATTCTATAATCCATAATAATAACTTCTATATAGCAGTCCCTCAACATTCTGACACTCGATGGGGTAGGGGCACAAAAAAAAAAAGAATTTGGATTGGGCCCAAGACTTCAAATGTCATGATTTATTTTCTATCAAGTGATAAAATTTAGCGCCAACCTGATTTTAGCTAGTGGAACATGTTGCTGGATTAACATCTATATCAGGGGTTCTCAACTGGTTTGTTGATGGGACCCACATTTTTACATGGTCATCAAGCTGCGACCCAAATTTTTAGGAACTATAATAAAATTTTAGGAATTATAATTAGTTGGTATTTATTTGTTAACATACACAAGTAGTGACAGATAAATCATAAAACCTTCACAGAGACTTACAAATAAACAATATTTTATTGCTGTCATTTAAAAAAAACTGTTCAAATTATAGAAATATTACAAAGTAAAAACAACAAATACTGTACACAGTGGCTAGGGTAAAGAAATGTTCAGTTTCCATGAACTAAACTGAACTGCTAGTAAAACATGTCTGGTTTCTAAATGTCGTTTTAATTTAGAAGGTTTCATGCTCTCTTATGAGAGCACCTCACTACATATGACACTGAGGCTTAAGTCTTTTTTTGTCGTCAATGTATGTAAATCCATACTTTACATATTCGGGATCGTACTTGCGCTTCAACATATTTGTTGCTATAATGAAATTAAATTTCACAAGTCAAACGGTAGGGTTGTCACGCACATTTTGCTTATACCGGACTTTTATTTTTAAACAAGTAAAAAAATTAAACTTTTGTTGTTGTTTTTTTTTTTTGACCACACACTCCGCGACCCACTGATAATGTTCCTGCGACCCACTTTTGGGTCGCGACCTACCAGTTGAGAAACACTGATCTATATTGATCCTGAAATAACATTCCAATAAGCCATGAGAATCAAGGGGTATGTTTACAGTTTATGTTAAGTTTAGGCTTACGTTTAGGTTTATGCATACATGACTGTTATCCAACCATCAATGCCCTCTGCTTTTGGGAATAATTTACAGTTATGGTTGGGTTTAGGAGTGGGGAATAGTTGTGAATTACATTTAAAAAAAAAAAAAAAAAGATGTTCCAGGATCAACATAGATGTCAATCCAAGATTGCATCGTACTTTGCAAAATCATGACATGCAAAATTTAGTGTGTTAATAAAAGTGTTAACATACCTATACTCACCTTCCTTTCCTTCCAAACCTGAGAGTTTTTTATTTTTTTCTTATATTCAAATCAGCTTGGAATTCTTTCGTCATGCATACTTAATCAGGTTTCTGACATCTGAATACAAACCAAACCTGCTACCTGATCCTACAATACATGTGTTTATTTATTTATTTCACCCTCCATCTTGCCATGCCAGTTTTTTACTGTATGTCTTTCTGCGCTTACCATTGTGAACACCATTAAGGCAAGACTTAGCTTATAAAGGGACCTTTCTCTCACACTCACCCCTATGAGTGCTCTTCAAATGAGGGCTTTCTAATCGCAATTACACCCGAGACATTTTGGCTTGTATCAGCTCTCATCAGGAGCCCCTCTGGCCAAATCACAGGACTCAAATCCGAATTGCAATGACATGCCTTTAATTAGAAAGTTTTGATGTTTTAAAATGCTTCTTGGACAGGATTGGAGGTTCTTTGAAGCATGGAGACATGACATTGATTATCTAAAGATGTCTCTCTGTCACTTGCTGCGAGGAGGCGCAAACAGGAAGTTAATCTTAGCCGGCGAGCTATACCCTGTCATACAGGCGAGAAATGATTGCAATGTGGTTGACATGCTGCAATACGCATGACACGTTACAGTGTGTGATCATTTGATTAGCAGCTTTATTTTCAAGATTATTCAATATTACAGGAACTGTTCACCCAAAAAATGAAAAATCTGTCATTATTTATTGAAGCTGAAGTTAGAAGACTAGGACTTTCTTTCATCAGGAACACAAATGGTGAATAGAGGATTATTATTATGTTTTGTATATACTGAAAGTAAACTGAAAAACACTGAAAATAAAGGTTTGTTTTTGACAGTGATGGTTTCATGAACAGCCTTTACCAATCATGCAACCCAGGGTCATTCTGATCACATACTCCTATATACATTCCTGGAGAGAAGGAATACATCAAAATACAAATCCCAGCCAGTACATTTTTTTGCAGTTTTTGTTTTAGCGAATTCACCTGAGGTTGCTATGTATGCTTTATCAGATCTCAAATTTGTCTTCTGAGTTCCATTCTCGCCTGCTGTTCTCAGTTAAATCCACCAGAGGCTGCTGTCGACTGACTGTCTTACTGACTGACCAACTCACTGATTCTCCCCACCCTTCCTCTTTTCTAAACCCAACCAATAGTGTTAAAACAAAACAGATTGACCCGCCCACCATCTTCTTAAACCCAACTGCAGTGTTTTAACAAGAAATCCAGAAAGAGAAACCCCCCCCTGATTTTCACCACGTTTTTAGATTTAACCACATTCTCACAGTGTTATTTACTCGTTTATTTAATTTTTTGGCTTCTGTTTTTGTCTTACCTGCTTTTTGAAACCATTTTTCACCGGACTCGAACCCGGTTGTCGTGGTCAACTCTGCTCTGCATCTCAAGTCTGCTTATGTACATGGCAAGCTACCAGACAAATTGGTAACAGTTAGAAAGCCGTCCATAAGGAGGTAAGCGGTCAGCTGGTAAGCGAGAAAAGGAACGGCGTCATACCAACCCCTAAGCGTTTGTTTTGAAGATGAAATGCAGCCATACATAGCTCCTTCCTACATCATTTTAGAAATTATTATTTATTCTTGATTATTTAGGGCTGTGTTTTCAGAATTAGCCTATGTTGTATTCATGGACATTTCCATTCCAACAAAAAAGTTTTTTATTTTTTGCAAACTGCACACTAATTATGTTTTGTTTGTTTGTTTGTTTTGTTTTGGAAACCTAGGGGGTTCTTCTATGGCATCACTTGAAAAAAATACCCAAAAATATACCATTAAACCCTTAAGAAACTCCTAAATTTGACTCTATAACTATATTATTTATAAGATTTCCGAAGCTTCGTTTGATTATCCGACAGAAATGAAACCTTTTTCTCACTAAAAGTCCAGCAATAAATATATATTTTGCTTGATTGAATCTTTGTAATGAATCTGTTGATTCAATCATTCAATTCTTAAATTCAGCTCACTGGCTTAAACATTTGATAACTCCATTTTTAAACAGAGTAGAAAGTACAGGAATATGTGAATGACATGAGGATAGTTAAATAATGATGGAATCCTAAATTGAACTATTGATCAAAGATTCGCTATTATAATAGTACTAAATACACTCTGGTGTAATTTTTTCTATGAAAAAACTTTGACATCCAAGCATTTTATTCGATTTTACAAAAGGTTCTTTAAAATAGAAAATGTTTTTAAAATAGGCTTCTTGAGATTCATTCATTCATTCATTCATTCATTCATTCATTCATTCATTCATTCATTTTTCTTCAGCTCATACTGCAAAAAATGCTTTTCTTGCTTAGATTTTTTGTCTTGTTTCTAGTCCAAATATGTAAAAATTCCTAAATCAAGAAGAATTTTCTAAACAAGTAAAACATATTGCCTTGTTTTGAGAAATAATATGCCAATATTAAGTGAGTTTTTTCTTAAAACAAGCAAAATAATCTGCCAATGGGGTAAGCAAAATAATCTTACGTCAAAAGAAAAAACTAGATTAATTTGCTTACCCCATTGGCAGATTATTTTGCTTGTTTTAAGGAATATATGGATATAAGGAATATCCAGCATATGTTTTACACAGCGAATACCCTTCCATCTGCAACCCAGTTCTGGGAAACCCCTAGACACACTCATTCACACACATACACTACAGCCAATTTAGCTTATTCAATTTACCTATACCTCATGTCTTTGGACTGTGGGGGAAACTGGAGCACACGGAGGAAACCCAGGCGAACACAGGGAGAACTTGCAAACTCCACACAGAACTGCCGACTGACCCAGCCATGACTTGAACTAGCGACCTACTGGCTGTGAGGTGACAGTGCTAACCACTGAGCCACCGTGTCGCTCATGTTCTTGAGATTATTATATATTTTAAAAAAATTTTAAATATTAAAATTAATTTTTCTTTTAGAAATTAATTACTAAAAGGTTCTTCTTCTATGGCATTACTGTGAAAAAAACACCTTTTTAAACCATTATTTTTAAGAGTGCAATGAGAGTAATGCGTCTCCGAGTTGTAGTCATAAAAAGAATAAAGCAAGTAAATCTCACTTGTTTTCGCAGAGATGTGCTAGGCTTAAACAATTTCTCCTTTTCCAACCTGCTACGGTAATATGATTAATCAAAGCTACGTGCTTCATTGTGGCTAATGTTCTTTCAGCTCCTAGAGATGTTTCTCTACTAGTTCCTCATCAAAAATTAACCGAGAAAAAAAAGACGTAATGATAATCGCGCAGTGTTGCATTATTAAGCCTTCAGAGGCTGAGTGTTTGCAGAGGGGCGAGGGTGAGGGTACTCATCACACTGATTTGAGGCCTCTCAAAGGACGCACGGGGTGTTGTTTATGAGGATAATGAGCCCTTCATCTCGCCCAATACTGCGTACAATGGGCTCATTACAATTAAAATGGCTGAAAAGCAGGCCTAGTGGAAGCAGGGAATGAGCATGATGAGAATTCAGTGGGAACGTTTGGAGGAATGGTGTATTAACCGGCCAGGAAGTCATTTTTAACCCTAGTGGCAGCTGAATTATGTTCCATTACTGAATTGGACCTAATGCTTTTTCTGCCAAACACATTGCTCTTGATGCCCACTTCAGGCAAAGAGCTGGTAATGTCCACACTATTGCAAAATATCTCCTGAAACAGCTTGTTTTTCTCCTTCCTGTTGAAATTTGCTTCCGCAACAGAGTTCGAATAGATTTTTGGCCTGGTAAACACGATATTTCATTGTTTTATATGTGCGGAAAGTAAACAGTAAGCAATCGAGTCCTCTAAAAGAAGCCCCTCAACCTCTGATGAGCTACTAGGATCATCGAAACGAACCATTCGTGGCTTTGTATGCATCACTGTCTTCAGGCTATAAAAGAATAATGCAGTTATTGATTTGAGCATTTCAGCTCATATGTTTCCACCTCGCCCAGCTCTGCTGCCCAGATTAATTTTTGAATCTTCGATTCATGGGCACATCATATAATGAATAGAGGTGATTCATGTCATTGCTTTTAAATGCTTAAATTGATATGGTTCCCCGTTGATTGATAGTGTAACACTGGCGCACAGTCTGCGTCAGCAGTTATGTCTTACAGAAATAAGTATTGATCATATTTGGGTGCACTGTTTATTATTATTTTTTTAAGCTCAGCATTGCTTTTGTTTGATCGCATTATGGCTGAATTTGCATCCATTTTTTCTCTCAGCGTTAAT